>NC_056739.1:1893474171-1893589963 GCF_019279795.1 Protopterus annectens | reverse complement strand
CAGGTGTTGGTACATGAGAAGTCTTCCCAGTTCATAATGGAATAGTTGAGAATAGCCATTATTATGGTTTCCTGTCTAGACCTAATCTTCCCCATTACAGCACATTATGACAGTTGGGAAATCCACGGCATGGTGGGTGATCTGTTGCAAGGTGCAATTTGAATTCCATTTTGGCACAAAGGTAGTTGCTCAGCATAATGCATCTGAAGTTATGCAAGTGCAACTAGTGTGGGGGTGTACATATCCTTCAGGAATATGGACACACCTGCGGCCCGTGTGTTCCAATAAAGGATAATGGGCAAGAGGTGATGTATGTGTTATAACATGGTCATGCAGGTGTATTCTCCGGAGCATTGAAACATGTCTCAGCCACTGCACAGATATGTTCTCCATGTTAGGGATTGACATATGTGTGTCCATATAGTGTTTGTGACATGTATCATTGTGTAGTGAGACCCGCAGTTTATTGCTTGGCTATTCCTGTAACAGCAGTGGACCTTCACTTGACTGTGCATGATGAAGGCACTATAGGGGAATCAAGAGCCCTTTGCAGTATCCAGATTCCCAGGGGTGACAGGTGCAGGCCCTGTCTGGCAAAGCCTCATGGTCTGTCAACCATGTTATCCCAGGCAGACAGATACTGGATACCCTTTGACTTGCACCACTACACTAGACAATTGTGGAATACAATCCTTTTGTCCCTGTACTGCAGTATCATTCTGGCCAATGGCAGAATGCTACCCAGGCCTTGGGACATATCTGCATGGGCTACAAGACCTGGCAGTTCCTACATGTGTTTCCATGCAGTCCAGGCTACTGCATCACAGGTCCTACACAACAACATGGAATATGCCAGAGCCATGTGTATAGTTCAAAAGGTGGTCTGAGTGTATGGGTATGTGGCTAATCATGGCAGACAGGCAGCTGACAGTATGTATGCCCTCGTATAGGTTGGTGTGTAACATAATGCTACAGTTTGCATTCACAAATGAGTACTGTTGGGAATGTTTCCAGCCACATGTTCTGAGGTGTGGTACAATTATGCAAACTATGTTATACAGTTTGTGTATTTCATTGTTTGTCTCTTCCAGCTTGGGAGGTCACTTGTTTGGCCAGATACTTAGAAGCATCTGTGAATGTGTGTGATTTCTGGTAGTGTGTGTGGATGTCCTTACTGTGTTCTGGTAAGGGTATGTGTTGGTTGTGATGATGAGATGCATGTGTTAACCTACACCTCATGACTGTCCAGTCCAGTCATGGCTGTAGACTGGACTGCCTTCCAGCTTACCCCTGTAGCTGCATCCCAAACAATGTGTGGGGCATGGTGTTAGGTGGGTTTGGCAGTGTACATGGCATAGAGATTACATTCCCCCAGGATGGCCACATACACAAAGCTGACATTAGTAAACACCGGTAGCTGACTAGTGGACATACCTGTATGAGCATTCAGTACTACAAGTACCAAGTACTGATTTTAGTTTACTTATTGCTTATGAAGGTGTTTTAGACAGTGATGCTCACATGTAAATATTTGTGTTATGGACGTGACAACACTGGCTATTACAGAAACATTGTAGCTACCTTTAGCAGCAATCCTCCTCTGAGGAGCACATCACATCCTTTTAGTTGATTACAGATGATGCAAGTGTCTACAGGTCTGTTTCCTTCTCTGGGTATATACTCACATATCCACCAGGACCATGAGCTCTGTTGGGCACAGATACCCACTCTCCAAACAGAGTCATGTATCAATAGACTCTGATGCCACTATCAAAATGATCAGGATATAATCAGATAGTGTAAGCCATCACCTATGAAGCGGCTATTACACATGGGCAGCAATCTCTTACATCTTACTCTCCTACTGCAGATGTTACACTGGAGTTAAAGATGATATGCAACCTGTTTCATTACCAGTACTGTGCACTACCTTACATACAATATGTGCAAGTGGCTGTTAGGTTGGCAATGGGAGGGTAGGCTACACAAACCTGGTAGTTCAATCAGTGTATCTCTACTCTCAATATCCATTCTATGTAGGTGTGCACATAGCCATTTGGCCCAGCCTCGTAACAACGGTCACTACACAATTGCATAACATGTACACATGCACAGCTGTTATTGCTTGCAAACGATACTAGAGAGGTCCAGCCCTGTAACAAGGGTCACTACACATTTGCATAACATGTACACATGCACAGCTGTTATTGCTTGCAGATGATACTAGAGAGGTCCAGCCCTGTAACAAGGGTCACTGCACATTTGCATAACATGTACACATGCACAGTTCTTATTGCTTACAAACGATACTAGAGAGATCCAGCCCTGTAACAAGGGTCACTACACATTTGCATAACATGTACACATGCACAGCTGTTATTGCTTGCAAACAATACTAGAGGGGTCCAGCCCTGTAACAAGGGTCACTACACATTTGCATAAAATGTACACATTCACAGCTGTTATTGCTTGAAAATAATACTAGAGAGGTCCAGCCCTGTAACAAGGGTCACTACACATTTGCATAAAATATACACATGCACAGCTGTTATTGCTTGCAAATGATACTAGAGAGGTCCAGCCCTGTAACAAGGGTCACTGCACATTTGCATAACATGTACACATGCACAGCTGTTATTGCTTGAAAACGATACTAGAGAGGTGGATATTACATGTGTTATGTGCATGGATAGTTACCTAACTCTTCCAATTATCTTTGCTATCATACTGCTAAACTGTCAGATGAATGTAAATGATATGAGATGAATGTAAATGATATGTATCCTGTTATTGAGTATTGTAATTGCCAATAGACATAATAACTACTGTTTGCATAACGTAACAGAACTGCTATGTAGAATGGAAATCAGATCTGCCTAAAATACTGTACATTACACAGTTTTTGGCACAACAGCCCACAATGCACACCATATTTGCACAGTAAGCCCACCTTTGACATGTTCATCTTACTTATACACCCACACATATGTTGACTGTTACAATATATCAACATATACTATCCCCTGTTATTGCACATACTTGTTGGACTAATCCTGACACTGACAGTGGCTGGAAGCGAATTGGTGAGTTCCAAGCCCATATCATCCCTTGTGGTGTATGCGGAGTTTGCCTTGTGGCCTACAGCAGTACACACATAGAATGCTACAAGCATTACTACTGCTTAACAATACACTGCTACAAGATAGCTATTTCCACTATATGTATTGATCACACTGTAATTCTTACAGAACTGGTACTACATACACAGACATGCTACATGTTATACATACCTTCTTAGTAATTGGAGGTGTTAATGACTAGTATAATACTCATTTTCGGTTCGTCTTTCAGTGTTTTTTACTGTCCTACAGGTAGATACAGATGGTGTGAATGTGTGACAAGGCAACCTTTTATAGTTACAGATCAGTAACATGTGCTATCCTGATAACCAATTGGTGTTCCTAAGTAGCTAATTACATGCACATTAGCTGTGCTGCTACTGTCTTAGCCAATACCATGGCAACAGTGGAGTATAATTGAGTACTCCACTTGGGTGTTGTCCATTTGCCATACAAGGCCATGTCCAACCCAGAATTGATGGACATGCTCCACTTAAAAAAAAACAAATCCCGGAGAGCCACACGCTCTAGAGATATAAACCTCACCACAACAATAAATAGGACATGCTGGAGGGATAGATTCCTGTCCCAGAGACTCCCCATGCTTTGGAACAGGATTCCAATATACATCAGGCAGAGCCCCTCACTAATACTCTTCAAGAGAAACCTTGACGGGTGGATGGGAAACAGAAAATTTACCCCGGGAATCACTGCAGTGGCTCTGCAGGACAGTGGTGCAGGGAACTAATGGCTCTGCTGGACAGAGGCACAGGGAAGTAATCTAATGGAGTGGCGAAAGCCAACACATTCTGGCTAGGCTTATAAATGCCATTGGGCAGATAGCTTAGTACTTACCTATGAACCTATGAACCTATGAAGACAGCCTGGAAGTGTTGTTTGGAATCTATTGCAACAGCTGTATGAAGGCGAACAGTAATATATTGTGTGTAATGCCTAGTGGATTTGGTCTAAATGTGAGTACTGCTGTTATATTTCTGAACATTGTTACTTGTGCATGGTTTGTCTGTACCTAATACTTCTGCATATGTTTCAGTCTGGTCAGGTTGTTTGACCAGCTCAAGGGTGCATAGCTATGTACATAATGTTAGGGGGTTTACAGTGTGCTTACCAGACATATTTAGTTTGGTGTTACTGTGTATCATACTGTGCTGATAATCAGTACTCGGTAACACTTCCTGGTGTACGAACCTTTCATCCCTCTGAAACGGGATTAGTTCATACAACCCCTGTTACATCATCAGCTGTTCAATTGTATAACAGCAACTATTTCACATAGGGCCATGTTAGTGTGTCTGTGTCCAGGTATATTAAGGTTTCAGCAGATATGGTACAGTAGTTGAATAATTGGTTATGGTATGACAGTATGTATTGATGTAGTTATTTTGGTTGTGGGCTAGATGTTGGTGGGTGTACATAGCAAATGCAGGTGTGTAGGAATCGTTTTTATACAAAATCTATATGTGTGTGGGTGTTCTTTCCCTATGTGAACAGCTATCTCTTAGTGAACTAATACTAAGGTAATTGCAGGCTGATTCATTAAGGCACTGTTAAATGATTTCTGTATAGCATGCAGGTACTGTTAGTCCTTGAATCCTTTTGACAATACATCGGAATGTAATAAAGTTTTGCAAAATGAAAGCTGTCTGTGTATTTCTGTCATGGATATTTTGCAGTCATTGCAGTTGTGTTGGTAACTGTGTCCATAGAACATATTTGTAATAGTGTATTGGCGTATACTCTTCATATGTTATGTTCATATTTTTTGGGGGGGTGGAATGTGTGATTGCTATGGTCCATGTTATACTCAGATATGAACACTTCAGATGCTGTCTACTCACATGTATGTATGTATGTATGTATGTATATATATATATATATATATATATATATATATATATGTATAAATATATATATATATATATATATATATATGTGTGTGTGTGTGTGTGTGTTTGTATATGTATATAGATATATATATTATTGCATACGTTTATCTTTACCTCCATAGATGTGTAGATGTTTTTAACCTATCTATATATCTACATATATATGTAGATCTGTATATATATCGACATGTCTGCATGTATCTCTCTCTCTCTCTCTCTATATATATATATATATATATATATATATATAAGCATACACCTTTCATTGGGTACATGGCGGGTTGTCTTATTTCAACACATTCCTCCCTTTTGTGTTTTAACCTGTCTGCATACACAACTGAGATAGGTACATCCCAGGTAGTCTAGTGTTAGGTTACTCTGAGGATGGAGTACATGGTTGCGGGTTCTAATACTGTAAGGTGCTATTATTGTACCTCTCAGAGTAGGCACTGGTAGGGAAAGTGTGAATAACGCACATTTAAGTGGTTGTAAACAGGTTTGCCCATGGTCTACCCAACGTTAAGCAAAGGTTAAACCTGGGAAGCGCTTCTCAGGGTTACTGTGTTTTAGCGCCGCTTACCATCGCGCAAACCTGTGGAAACTATATTACAACTGCTTAAGAGTGCTTTAATCCACCTGCATCCAACAGCCCTTATTCTGGCCCTCAAAATAACTCGACATCCCTTGCACCCGGGACCAAGAAAACCACAGTCACTGACTTTACCACTAAGGCATCTGAGATATGTACAAATGTTATGGTGTTTAGAATATACATTTTACTACAGGCATTCCTCACTACTGAAAACAAATGTGACAGCCAGTTGGTGTACATATGTTGGATACATGTTAATGTTCATATGTTTGTGAAATTAGGTGTTGCAATGTGTCATGACAGGGTGTATTATGAATGAGAAAGGTTTTTGTTTTGTGTTCTTTTTATATTGTCCCCATCCTCCATGTATACCCCTCCAGTTCACTTATAGGACATCTGAACCAGGCCCTCCTTGATGCAAGATTTCATTACCCATCATTCCTCCCCCACCCCAATCTTCACATACACAACAACCATCCCTTCAATGGTGAATTAGGTTAATATTAATAGTTATAATACCAGAGCAGCATGTGTTTAGTGTACACTCCAATTTATTTGGAGTATGTCTGTGTCATGAAGTGTGTTCATAAATGTTTATATATATGGCTATTGATGTAACTGTATAATTTTATATATATATATATATATATATATATATATATATATATATATATATATATATATATGTGTGTGTGTGTGTGTGTGTGTGTGTGTGTGCGTGTGCAGACATCACTATGTATATATATATATATATATATATATATATATATATATATATATATGTGTAGACTGGAATGTGTTGGTTCACAAACTACAGTACATTACAATGTACTGTACATATGTACACAAAGTGACTGTCTCATTTGTGATCATTACAGTGGAATGCATATGGTATAAGTTATAGTCTCAAGACTGTGAAACATGTATACACCTCAGATTGCTTAGCGGTAAGTCCCATGACTATAGAGTGCATGGTCCAGGGTTCAACACCTGCGATGCTTTGCAAATGTTTTTTACTCCAGAATAAGGCTCATTTAAGTAGTTGTAAGCATGTATAAAAGTGTTTGTGTGATATTTTATCAGTGGTTAAACAAACTTTGTAACATATAATCAACATCTGTGCAGTAACTGAGATCTGTCTTAAGACTTCTGAGAGCACACCAGCACTACCAGACTATGACCCATACTACACATTTCAGCCACAGATCATGGACTGACACAGACATGGAGGGGGTATATCCATATTCATCAAGGATACCTACTCCTCCAGGTTAGTGGGGCAGCATGATACCTCTGAGATCATTTATGTGCAGCTAACATCAGCCACAACTGCAATGTAAACTGTGGCCTGCTACAGATCACTCTCCATGACCTAGGACCACCACTCCACCTACCTGGAGACAGTGGAAAACATGACAGTCCTAATGCACACCCTTGCATTGGTCGATGTAAATTACCATACCATTAACTGGAAAACTTACTCCAATACTCACTTCCAGGCCCAGCGCTTCCTGGAATTTATCACCTCATATGCCCTGTATCAGGTGGTAACCTCCCTAACAAGGAGTGGAAACATAATCCAACCAAATAGTGTTGAAGTGCTGAAGTATAACCAAGTAACAAGTAGTAGCACAACGTTGCGAGTCCACAGATACGATTTATTGATACAAAATACACAAATAGTTAAGCGCTTTCATCAAACAGTATGACTTCGTCAAAGTCATACTGTTTGATGAAGGCACTTAACTATTTGTGTATTTTGTATCAATAAATCGTATCTGTGGACTCGCAACGAGGAGTGGAAACATACTAGAAGTGGTCATCACCAACATGGGCAACAGGTGCACCACAGCGGAGGTTAACCGGTCACTGGTTAGATCTGACCATGAACTATTCAGTTTCCACACCCAAGCATCTCCCCCACCCTTTCCTACAGCTAAATTTACACTACTAGTGACAGGGGTGGGGGGTTTCGCAGCCCCCATGCTAAGAGGAAACACTGCTCAAGATACAGACAGATTTACAAATGCAGTCTATAAGCACCTACACAAATGTATGGATCGTGCCATCACTGGTAAACCAAGATTCCCTCCTCCTAGACAAGGATACCAGTCTGGTGGACCTCTGCAATAAACAGGCTATACTACAGAAGTAGGACAGTGTTCCAGACAAACAGCAAATCTCACGAAGGGCAGACATCCGTGACCACTATTAGTATGATACGTAGGTCCCTCATGACATCATCCAAGGCTAACATCAGCAGGAGAATATGCAAGGATTCAAAAGGTAACCACAAAGCCTTCATTGGCTATGTCAAGGATCTAAGTGGTGACACACAGATTTGCACTGTGCCGGTGAAATATAGCACAAAATATGCTGACCCTACTGATATTGCCAACATCCTTGCAGATACATTCAGTGCATACTTCACCCCCAAAGAGCCCACAACACTACCCGAAAGGTACAGTATCCCACAGATCAGAGACACACAGGTGGAAATGGCCCTCTCTAACAGCAGAACACAGCGTCAGTGGAAACAGATGTTATCCCAGACTGCATCTTGCAAACTGTACAAGACAACCTGACCCCCCCACCTAATTAAGCTTTCCAACCTCAGCCTCTCCATAGGCTACATGCCCATACAATGGAGCGTGGCAATGGTTATTCAACTCCATCAAGGTGGAATCACAACTGACCATGGTAACTACCACTCCATAAGCCTGACTAGCCTGGTCTGCAATGGTATTGATCACATCCTCATGGCACTCATTAACAAAGACATTGGTAACCTCTGAACACGTGACCCAACCCAGTTCAGCTTGGTTGAGTGCAGTTCATGCCTACTGAACCTGTTTGACATCTTACATACAGTCACCAAAACGTTAGATGATGGGGGAGGTGGTTCACACATACTACCTGGACCTCACCAAGGCTTTTGACACCATGCCCCACTCAGGTATTATTGGTAAACACACCAGCCTGTACATACACCCATACATCACAGGTTGGGTTGCCAACGGGCTTACACACAGAACCCACATGGTACGACTGGCGGTCTCCAGGTCTAACTCTTGACCAGTCACGACTGATGTCCCACAAGACTCAGTCCTGGGAGCCCTACTGTTTGGCATATACTTTTCAGAGGTACAGGCAAACACAGGTGGACTACGCCAGACCATGTTTGGCAATGACTGTGAACTGGGAGCCATGATTGATAGTCCAGCTGACACAGACATCCCTTAAGGGGCCTCACAGAGACCATCACAGGGTGTCAACATCACGGCCTCCAGCCAAGTGCCACTAACTGCATGGTCATTCCATTGAGGAATATTAAGCATCCACATATTAACACATAAGTGGCAGCCACTTTAATACATGCGAGGTAATGGGGTATCTGGGGACTAAGTTAGATAGTGATCTCCCCTTTGACAATCATATATCCACAGTAGTTAGGATATCCTTTTATGTAGGCCATCTAATTACTAAAGGGTACCCATCTAGACATACTGGGGTTATAGTGCCCCTTTACTCATCACTCATTATTCCCATCATAGGATATAATAACCCATTTGGGATGTACTTCAGAAGACACTTCCAACAGCTGGGAGGTCCACGAATGTACCTCACCAAGGGGAATGCTGGCTTCCAACATATGGCCTATGTAGCCAGACCGAATAAACTCCTGCTTTACTAAGTGGCATCTCGTTTACCCAGAGATGATCTATGCTGGCCAACACAGCCATGTCGAACTCAGGCTTAATGGATATGCTCCACCTATGGGAATCCATGTCACAGTGAGCCACACACTATAGTGAGCTGAACCTTGCCACAACAATAACTGGAAGATGCTCGAGGGACAGATTCCTGTCACAGACACTCCCCATACTTTGGAACAACATCCCTAACTACATTATACAGGGCCCCTCACTAACACTCTGCAAGAGAAACCTTGAAGAGTGAATGGGGAACAGCAGCTGCACCCCAGGGATACTGCCATTGGCTCTGCTCCACAGAGGGACAGTTAATGAATCAATGGGGTGGCAAAAGCTGACACATTTTAGCTGGGCTTATGAATGGCCTCTGGCAGTTGGCCAAGTACCTACATATGAATCTATACATACAGTATCAGCACATGCTGATAACTTAATTTACTGTTCAGGTGTTGACTTAACTTGTGCCAATGGCAGTTGTGTGTGCAATAGTTGAGGGCTGCCTATGTTGGATGCACACAGTAGACTTCCTATACTTGACAATTTACAGATAGTCTTGTGTGTGTGCCATCCATTTTTACTGTGTGTGCTGGTGGAGAAAGATGTCAGTCCCTAGGTGCCTACACTGTCAGTGCATGGGCTATACGTTCCCTCTTTGCCAAGGCATGGGCATACTGGGTATGCCTCTGTCTGTCTACTGAGGCTGGCTCAGGTTGTTCATGGTCTGAGTACCTCTGTGCCTGTGGGGCCCTTGGCAATGGTGGTGGGCTGTGAGGGCCTTCACCATTCTGTCCCTGCTGCAGCTGTTTCCTCAGGACCATATTGTGTAGAATGGCACATACTATGAAGATGTGGGCACATGTGCCTGGAGAGTACTGCAAGTCTCCACCAGATATGTCCAAGCAACGGAACTGTGATTTCAGCATCCCAAACACACGCTCTATGATGATTCTGGTTTGTGCATGTGCCTCATTATGGCATTCCTGCATGGGTGTGTATGCATTTCTGATGGGAGTCATCATCCACGGTTCCAGTGCATAGCCAGCATACCCCACTAGGTGGCCATTTGGGATGTCCCCCCTGGCAAATAACTGATACAGCTGTGAGGCATACCAGATGTGGGAGTCGTGATAGCTTTCAGGGCTGCCAGTACACACATCCATGATAATGCCCTGGGCATTGCACATGATCTGGCAGTTGATGGAGGGGTATCCCTTGCGGTTTATGCAGTGCCTACCCTGCTCACCGGGTGGAGACTTGATGTGTATGTGCATGCAGTCTATTGCACCCAGTACCTCTGGGTATTCTGCCACACAGTGGAAGAGACACATATTGTAGGCCAACTCCACCTGCGTTCGGGGGAAGTATATGTGCTCATTGGCATGTGGTAACATGGCATCCAGGAAGTGGTGTAGTACCCTGGATGCTGATGCCTGTGAGATCCCCATGATATCCCCAGTTGGTCTTTGAAAGGTACCTGCAGCTAGTATTCTCAGACTTACACATACCTTTGTATCCACTGGGATGGGTTCTCCTCTGTTTGTTCTGGCTCTGAGGCGTGGCTGGCACAGCTCCACAAGTTGCTGTAGGAGGTCCCTGTCCACCCTGTAATGCTCTACTATCTCCAGATCATGTAGTCCCTGGCAGGTTACCCTGGGTCTGAACACTCTCCTCTTCCTCTGGTGTCTGAGGTGGTCGTGTGCATCATCCTCCACACTACCTTCAGTCTCCAACACATGTGGTGGATCAAAGCTATTGCAGCCCCTAACATGTACATACTAAAAGTTCCTCATCTGTATTCACCACTAGTGCAGAGCGTATGGGAATACACAAATGTATGTGAGGTGCTTTCACACTTTATAATATTGTGCTATGGATGCTGTCGATGTCAGTGGGTGTGTATGAGCTATTCCAGCTGCAGCGTGTCTTAACTATGGGTTTTGCAATGAGTATTGCAAGTGTGGGGCCTTTACTGTGGAGATATGCTTGCCTGCCTTGATTAATCTGTTGCCTTTTAATTCACTTTTAAACCTGGATCCCCTCCCATTATCAGGCATGCATCCAACTGCCATCTTTCTTGTTTTGTACTTTCCCTACCCAGTCATGGCAAAATGTGTCTTGTAGCTGATATACTGCAAATTGGCTTTGTTCTGCTTTGACACTTTACTGTTTTCTTTGCAGTACAGCCCCTCCCCTTTCCTGTTCTGCAGGTAGCTGCTTGCAGCCTTGTTAGCTGTTGTCAATGGCCCACTGTAAGCTCCTAGGTGTTAATTAGTCATTTGTACTCCAATTTCACTGCTGCAGCATTTCCTTATTTCTTTCCTATATCCTTCCTGTTTCAGCTGCAGTGCACCACACAAACCCGTTTACCAGGTTTATGCGTGTTTTCATCTCCGTTCACATGCATACTCAGTTACCTTGTGTACTTTCAGCCAAGCATAGCTATGGCCAGTTCAACACACCCCTATCCTGCAGCTTTGCCTAGCTAGGGGCAAACAGGTTTAGCAATCCTCCAATGTGCTTACAGCAATGGCGACACACCCCACTCTTGGTGTCATCTTTATCTCAAGGGCACACCTTGGTGTTATAATGCTATGCTGTGAGGTGCATCCTTACACCAGCGTCGAATCTGTGATTCACTATTACTCCTCACATTTGCATGGCATTGCCTACTAATTCCTAGCTACTGTGCATAACACTGTCACAACCCCTTAGCAACCCTTGCACCATAGTAGGGTGTAGCATGCCTGCCATTGACTATTATGGGGAAATCATGATATGTGTTACATTGCAGTTTTATTCTATTTTTTTATATTTTCCTTGCGATCCCCTTTGTGCGCTGCTGCCCTGCACTTCCACATCGCGATAGTGCGACTATATATATTAAATGTTGATTTTATATTTTGTACATGTTTTTTTTTATGCCAATGGCTATATATTTAGCCATTGGCATATATTAACAATATAATAAATGTGTTTGGTCGGCTGTCATGGCTCCGATTTTATGTTTGCAAAAATGTAAACCGTTTTCTACGGTTTACATTTCTGCATGCTTACACTATGGCTGCACCACTTCCTGGATCACTACATACCTTCATTTGCATGCTACACTGCTGCACATGGGGTGATTAGCATACAGGGCCCGGGAGTTGGCAGGCATAGCATACGCAAGAAGTGCAAGTGGGAGCAGCTCGTACCTGGATTGCTCGGCGGCCATATTTGGTGTTAGAACGCTGATGCTATGTCTGCACCTGGCACAAGCTTCATGAATCCCGGGGATAGTATTATACATAAGCAAGAATGAGGTTTAAATGAACTACTTTCACAAATAGGTGAGTTAATAGTTTGACATGCTCACACAACATGGCTGTACCAAAGATAAACTGATATGTGAATAACAGCTGATAGATGAGACTTGCTGTCATAAAGGCTGTTAGATCTTTTCACCCTAAATATTCCTATAGTGTTGTCATTGCACATGAAAAATCTTCAGTGATCAATATTGTGTGATATGCAGAGAGACATGTCTGAGCTTTCTGTGTATGTTTTTGAGGCTAGTAAGAAACTTGTCTTGAGTAGTATCCTGATATCTCATAAAGGATGCTATACTGCAAACAAAAATAATCAACTTCACCAATTGGCTCAGTAACTAGTGTCATGCTGAGGGGTTCAATGTGTGCCACCTTGGAAGTAATGCTTGTCAGTATTTCTGCTTCTTTAAAGATGGCTTACACCTCTGTCCTCTGGGCATCTACATTTTTGCAAAAGACATTGCTTGCCACCATAGTGCCTGTTTTAGCTAAAGTCAGTCTCCTACACCAACCAACCTAGCAGTTTGACACCATGTCTATATTAACATAGCACTGCTCATGCTAGAAGCCTATACAAAAAGTTGTCTGTACTACTACTATGTTAAAACCTCCATTGAGGATAGTTGCGTCTCTGGTGGTGGCATTTCAGTCTTTATTTGAAATCCTATCATATTACATTTAATTCAGCAAGATAACGACCTAGAAAACAGCCATATCTGGAATACTATAGCAATTTCACCCTGCATCATTACCAGTTGCTGATCCCCCCCCACCACATCTGCGGCCCATGAAACCAACGTCAACAAATTAGAATCCCTAAGTATTAAACCAAATACAACTTTTCTTTGTGATTTCAACTATCTGTCTATAAAATGTCTAACATACACCATAAATAAAAAAAATATGTACAAATGTTGCTGGATATGTCCAGTAACCACTTTTCACCAAGTAATGTCTTCCCTTACCAGGATGTCAAACCTGCTACCTATGGTTCTTAAGAATATGACACAATTATGCACCATTCTTATAGTTGTCCCTCTTTGGTAAGATTAGATAACCAAGCTATTTTCTACCATATAACATCCAAGTTTAAGATACCAAAAATAATACTGCCTTCAGAGACTTCTCCAATGCAAACCTCCTACTCTATCCTTCTGAGTACAGAGGAGATTTAAAACCTCGCCACACTCATGAAGAGCCCATGGTTAAAATAGCCACGTGTACGACAAATTTCTCTTTCTATTTCTATTTCTTTTTAATCTTCTGCATTGAAGCTTCTGTACCATAGGTTCATAGGTTCATAGATTAGTACTAAGCTAACTGCCCTTGCGAGCCATTTTAAGCCTAGCCAATTATCTCAAACACAATACTAGGTTAAAAATGAATCACTTTGGTGGAACTCCAGCATCAATAAACTGCACAACAAGAAAAAAATCTCCTAGTCCTGAAAAATAAACTTAAATCCCCTCACTCCAAAAGCAACCTCAAGTAAGTAAATAAAGAACTAAGGCAAAAGATTAAGACCTACTGAGCTAAGTATGAATTGAATATTGCTACTTCATCCAAGGTAACCATGAAGGTGTAACTTAAAAAACTATACTCAGAACTTCACAGAGTAGACATGAAATGGCAAAACCAACTATGACACAGCGGACAACACACACACACACACACACACACACACACACACACACACACACACACACACACACACACACACACACACACTCACTAATATTCAGATTTAATTCAAACTTCTCCCTTCTGTCCCCATAACCCCACCCCACAACATCCAGGCAACAACACCTCCTCTATAATTACCCTAAAACTCTAGAACAAGTACTAAAAACCCTTGAGGAAAAAAGGAGGGAAAATGACTGTTTCCTTTTTAGAATGAAGTGCTGTCTCCCAGACTGCCTTGTAAATTCTATTCAACCTCAAACTCTCCACTGGTTACATAACTGAAGCTAGGAGAACAGCTGTTGTGGCTTTCTCCACAATGTTGTTCTAATCACTGACCCTGGAACTATAGACTGTTTAGCCTTACCAGCCTCATTTGTATGGTAAGGGAATGTATTACCATGGATCTCATAAATAAGGATATTAGCAACATTCAATCCCTTGATAAAAATCAGTTTGGCTTCATGATCTTATCTACTTAACCTTTCTGACTTTTTTGAAAGTGTTACAGAGCTATTGGATAAAGGGAAACCAGTACACACCTCCTACCTATACCTAGCCAAAACTTTCAACATTATCACTCATTCTGTCATTATTTATAAACTGATCCAAATATGTATAAACCTTTATGTAACTCATTGGACAGCAAGCTGGCTAATAGATAGAACCCATTCAATCAAGGCTGCTGGCACTCATTGAAAAACACTCATCAGCAGTGGCATCCCCCAGGGCTTCATTCTGCCATCAGTAGTATTCCGCATGCATTTCACTGACTTCAAGGCTGACATCAAGGGTCTCTTCTTGAGCACATTGACTGTAAATCTGAGGCTATCATCAGCACTTCATATAACAAGCATATCATCCAGAAATGCCTTATCTGTACAAATGCACGGTGTCAGGACCTTGCACTAAAGTTTATTGTGAAACTTCCATTACTATAACTGTCTGGAAAACTTTATACTAAACACACCACTACATTATCAGATGCTTCTCCCAAATGATTATCCTGCTCCACCACCTACAAACCAGGCTACAGTGCACCAACCACTCTTTCTCCATCCTTGCTTATAAAATACAGAATCCAGTCCCTCCCACATAAATGAGCTACAGTCCACCTTCCCTACCCTAAGGGCAGAACTTAAAGTATTTCTCTAGACCACATCAGTCTGTACTTACCACACAGCATGTCACATTACATACAGGCCTCATAACTCACCCATTGTCTTGTGCCCTAATTCTAATTACCCTACAACATTTCCATCATAATCTAAACCTGAAATATAATTATTTGAATTGCAGATATGCATTTCTCTCATAATTGTTGCTATATCTGCTAATTGCTACTGTTGAAGTTTTTTCATTTTTCGTCTTTATGAATTATTTCACCCAGGTGGGTACATGCAAATGGTCAGTTGTGATCAGTGTACCATCCCAGTAAACAAATATAAAGAAAAATAAAGAAACATCCTCAGAAGAGAAACATGTAGTACAGTTAGGCTCAGTAAATAAAAGTTCAGTGGAGCTACCATGTGGGCTCACATCTTGCCATGGCAAATGGTTATTACTGAAGCTCTCCAACCCCAGCTATTTACCAGCAGTGGCGGCTGGTGACTTCAAATAAAATGGGGGCTGCAGAAGACAGCTGAATGGGTGGGGTCAATGGGAAGGGGTGCGACCAACTTGAAAGGAGAGGAGCTATGCTCAAAACCACAAAAACTAACTTTAATTAAATACGCTGCCCTGGTTACCAAACCGTCATTATGAGAGTCGAATCAAGACAAAAATAAGTGTAGAAGAATAAAAATATTTCAGTGCATTGGATGCATGACAGCTTACTTAATATCTAGATGGAAACAAAAGATTGTGAGGCATGAAAAAATAAATTACTTTTTAAATACATTACTGGAATGCCAGTCAAAATCAAGTATAAGAAAAACAAGCAGCACTCAACTCAAACCACTTCTCCTTGCATGGTAGTTCTAATTATAAATTATATTCAGCTTTATTAAAGTACAAAGTAACATGCTGAAAGTAGAAATCTCTGTGATGCCCCCACTTGTAAAAATGTTTCTTATCCAAAAAAGACCTGCTGCCTGACAACTATCTACTTGTTTCATGGGGAAACCATGATCAAAGTAAAAAATGAAAAGCAAACAAGAAACAAACTCAAGATACATTGCTTAAAGGATTACTGTACAGGTTATGGACCACACATGATTGGCATTCTGTTTAGTTTACGAGTAAAGCCTGTAGAGATGACTGGAAGTCTCCAACAAGTGTAATGAGCTTTTTAACGCATTCCCTCCAGTAGAGCTATTTTGAGTGAGTACCTTTAACGCCTAGTGGGCATGGCTTCAGCATTTAAAAATTGAAGTTATCACCTTACATTTTTAACAAATATCCATTGACAGAGGTCATATATCAATACAGTTGTGTTTGCCATCATGTATGCTTCAAGATAAAATTTTCCAATACCTTGTGTGTAACATGGTTTTGGAATTATTAATGCAAGTATGAACAGGCAATAATTGACGCCTAGCGGAGCAGTTGGAGGTAACTGTAGAAACGCCTGGAGACGTCACTCGGCTGTAATATAATGTAATCCTGTCCTTCAATACCCAAGGCTTATACATTATCTAGTTAAGTATTCTCTGCATGTCAACAACAGAAAGGCTTTCAATGTTGGCAATTCTTTAACAGTATGCTTATTAAAGCTTACTTGCATCTTATGATCTCAGACAAGCTTATCTTATGGTCATTAAGGCATTGCTACTTAAGCACAGTGCAACAGGCACTTTCTGAGTAATAAGCATAAATCAACAGTACAAAAATATGACAGAAACCAGACCATTCTGCAAAATCAAGGACAGATGAAAAGCCACTGTAGTACTTGTGTCTACCCTGGATGGGGGGACACTCTGCACATGTTACACTGCATAACTACTCCTTGCCTTGATTGGACACATCCAGAGTCACTACATGGGGGAGTGGGGTGCAACAAGTATGTCACAATTTGAAGTGTCTCTGGCTGACTGTGATGGCCCTGACACATTTGTCCTACCTCTCAACCTCAGAGCAAGAAATCTAGACAAAGCCATACATAGAAGTGGGACAAAGGCCCAGAAATAAGGACACATTTTAAATATTGCTCTTATAAACTTAGAAAGATAATAGAATAGGTCTTGTATTAGTATGAATTTTCTGAAGGGTATGAAATCCAAAACTCAAATGTCTATCATTATTTTCTAACTTCAGTCTTTAATGATTTGTCACTAATTTGCCAAATAAAATACGAAAAATGGACAAAAATGTGATGCAAAAATATAAAATAGCCACACAATACAGCTGGGAACCTGTCAAAGAAGGGATACTTTAATATTAGTACTGCTAACTTGAGCAGCTGACAAAATAAAAGAATCTACATGCATTTCAAGTAATCTATAACTTTGATTATTACAATTATTTCTTAATTGTAAACCCTCCATGTTTTCTTCCAACATTGCTATTTTGCGGAGGGATTATTAGGGGGAAGAGCAACATTTTGAGCCAAAATCAGGGACAGTTGAGAGGCTGGCTATGCCTAATTCTATAAAGCAATTTATTTGCATGTACCTCTCAACCTGTTAATGCAATAAATCTGGACAAGGCAAAATATACTGGGGGAACATATAAACAGTACTAAAAATTGCTCTTGTATAAACTGAGACAGTTGATAGAATAACAAGTTTTACTTTAGCATGCATTTTTCTGAAGGTTATGAAGTCTGAAACTCAGTGTATCATTATTTAGTAACTTAATTCCTAAATGATTTGACAGAAAACTACAAATTTTATGAGGAACAAACCAAAAATAAGAAGCAAAAATCTATTCATTCTTTGAAAATCTGGACAGCTGGGAGGTATAGTTCAGCTGAGCCTCTGAGTTTGCCACCCTTCCGCCTCACAAAATCATCGTCGAATGGAGCTCTGCAGCCATTCCAATGATCCATTACTTGGCTATTTCACTCCATTTACCATAAACACTAATGTGCATACTGCTTTACTGCTATGATGATTTGGACTTCATTTGAAAGTTTTATTTTGCATTTTACAGCACAAACACTAAGACATCTGCTAAGCAAAGCAATGCAGTCTCACAATGAAAACAGACTTAGCATTAAAACTTCTCTGCCCTTGAAACTCACATTCATTGAAACAACATTGAAACCCACATTGAAAGAAAATACATTTTGCCAGTGGCAGATAAAGATTAATTTTGGGCTGTTTTCAAATCATAGGCCCCTTGCATATGAAACATACATGTGCTCTTTGATGCACCTTCCTGATTGTACTTAATTATATTCCTTGTACAATACACTACAGTTATTAGAGGGCATTTTAAATTTGTTTTGAACATTTTTCCAGTAAGCAATGAAACAAAACGCATGCACCCATAATGACAAGACTGCCCAGTTCAGAACATTTCCATCATAAAAGTCTACTCAAACTTCTACAGTCCACCATTATCAGTAAATATGCACAATTCTACAGTCCACCATTATCAGTAAATATGCACAATTCTACAGTCCACCATTATCAGTAAATATGCACAATTCTGCAGTCCATTATCAGTAAATATGCACAATCTCTGAAGTAAAAGTCATCTAAATAATTCCACATTAAAGAAATTTGTAACTAATGAAGAGGTTGCTGATAGCAAACACCTTTATATTTCATGGTTTCATCGAAAAATAGTGTCTGTTGCCCCTGAGGAATAAATTGCCTATATTACATTAAAAAATGATAAGCTAGTAATATTGCAAGAGGAAATGAATGGCAAACTGATAACAGGCTCATAGTTAGTATCTTCGCCAAGGAGGACATTCTCAGTATGGCAGCATCCACCCCTTGTGGGAGTAGAACCCACAGCCTTCTGCATCAACAGCAAGTACACAACCTGTTGTGCTATTAACAATGCAAGCCAACTCAGCATAAGCAGCACTAAACTTCTCTTCCCCTGGAGCTCTCACCTCCTTGTAAAATCTACTCAATACTCAACTGCATCTCAACTTTGCAGCACAAGAAATCTGGAAAAAGCCAACATTTATTGGAGGGGGGGTCAAAAGCCCAAAAACCAGGGACACATTAAACATAGCTTTTATAATCTTGGAAAGTTGCTAGAATAAAATGCTGTGTTACCACCATACATTTTACTGCCAAGGTCCCTGTGCAAAACAGTCAGAGCAACATGCCACTACGCCAAATCAGCTGCTTTGTCAAAGAGAAATGCTGTGTTACCACCATACATTTTACTGACAAGGTCCCTGTACAAAACAGTCAGAGCAACATACCACTACACCAAATCAGCTGCTTTGTGAAAGAGAGAAAGACTGAAACTTAAATGGCTATCATTTAGTGAATTCAGTTCTTGCCATAGCTGTCAACCTTAGCACAAAAAACCTGGACAAAGCCAATAATGGGGGAATACAGTCCCAAAAATAGGGACACATTTCAAATATTCATCTTATAAACTTAAGGAATTGCTAGAATAAAAGGTTGTGTTACTATGTATTTTCTGAAGAATATGAAGTCTGAAATTCAAATGCATGTCAATTTTGCTTCTGATGGAACAAAAACAATTTTCAGCAGAGCCCAGGTAGAAATATTGCAGACACATGTCTTTGTAAAATGGCAGGACACCAGAGCGAATCCACACAAACACAAGGAGGAGATGCAGACTCCACACAGAAGGCACCCCAGCCAAGAATCAAACCAGGAAACCTATAGCTGTGAAGCAACAATGCTACCACTGCACCATCAAATACGTACAGAATTAAGCATTCAGAAATCTGAAGTCTGAAATTCAAATGCCTGTCACTTTTATTTAACATTTGTTAACCAGGACAGTCTGACTTGGAACAAAAAAACAATTTTCAGCAGAGGCCCAGGAAGAAATAATTCAGACATATCTTTATAACATGGGAGGACACAAAAGCAAACCCACACAAACACAGGGAGAAGATGCAGACCCCACACAGAAGGCACCCCAGCCAAGAATCAAACCTGAGAACCTACAGCTGTGAGGTACCAATGCTACCATTGCACCATCAAACATCAAGCATTTAAATATTTAGAAACCACAGATATTATGAGGAACAGAACAGATCAAATATGAGGCAAAAATCTGCAAATATTTTACAAATGGTGGTGGGTAGAGAATTCAGGCCCTTAACACCTGCATACAAAGTACAGAGTTCAAGCCTGAGGTATTCCCTACCACACCACCATGAGTCTGCTCTAGCCACCAGTATATAGTAACTGGGGCATTTCACACACAGATACACACACACACACACACACACACACACACACACACACACACACACACACACACACACCTTGTCGCCGAACAGCCCCAGCGACTAGCTAAATAACTGTAACTGCTTCCACACACACTCTGCATGCTTACCTTGTCGCTGAACAGCCCCAGCCCCACTGTCGAGCTAAATAACTGCTTCCACTTACTGCTTGGTTACCGCCGATATCCGAACAGCCCCTTTACCTGTATTCCTTGCGCGATTGGTCCATCCCAAAGTATTCCTTGCAGTCCAAATCCGCGATTGGTCCTGCCTGCGACTGCTGCAGTCCGGAGTGCCTCCATTTTGTGACGTCATCGCTGCACAGACTTCTGGGCATCTTGGGGCTGAGATGCCTTCCCCCCTATCTAGACTGCTGAGAAAGCAGTCTGAGAGCATGTGCGCATGCGTACATGTCCGGGAATTGATTTTGTGTTTCTCTGTTCTGTTTTTAATTTGTTTTTTAGGTGGGAGGGCTGCAGTCCTGCAGTCCTATGGCACAAGTCGCCCCTGTTTGCCAGGGATGATGGGGAGTATCCTTGTTTGGGGGTCCTATTCTCTAATTCATTAGCAGATGCCATGTCACTCATTGAGGGAGAGTTGGAATGTAGATTCATGATGCATGACCAGGATGTTATCATTTTATTTCTCAGGTGATATAATTTACAAGGAGGGTAATGTTTCTGAATGCACTGCTGTAAATATTAGACATTGTCTTCCTACTTTGTTTGTTACTGGAATGCCTGTGGGAATGGTCACATGTGTCTAAGTTTTTGATATCCTGTTCTTTGTCCTACATTTCTATTTTCTTGAAAAATAAGTAAAAACTTTAGTGAAAAAGATAGAGCATTAATGATGGCTGGAATTGTAAACATGGTTAAAAGCAATAAGAGTGCCACTGTTTTAATTGAGGGTTATAAAGGAAGAGCTACATATTGAAGATAAGCCAGCTATCATTCCTGTACAGATTTAACAGGAGACATAATTTCAATTCTCCAGTCTCACAGGTTGCGTGAATGATGTATCACACCCTAGACATCCACATCCTGCCCCCACCCCCCCATTAGGGAAACCACCGTAAAAAATTTCTCCAAAGCCAACTTCATGCTTCTTAAGACAGAAGTGGCAAACTTCATGACATACATGCAGACAGACAATGGAGGTACGACTGTTGAATCCTACACAAATGCACTTTAAAAGCACTTACATGAGTGCATGGATTGTGCAATCCCTAACAGAACCAAGATGCTATCCTCCAAAAAATGGAAGCCAATCTGGTGGTCCCCTGCCATAAACAAACTCTACAACGAAAGAAAGAAACTGTTGCAAAAAAGAGTAAAATTCCATGACTGGAGGAATTCCCTGGTCAGCCTCAGTAAAAAGCTGAGATCCCTCATAAAATCCTCCAGAGCAAGTTACGAAAACAAAATTGCCACTGATTCTAAAGGCAACCACAACACATTCTATAGCTATGTCAAGAATCTCAATGGCAACATTCAGATCTGCTCTGAGTTGCAGCACAATGGCACTAAATATACAGAACCAACTGATATTGCCAGCATCCTGGCAGATAGGTTCAGTGCTAACTTTAACCCCCTCTCACCCCCTAAAGGGCACATCTCTATACCAGAATGATGCAAAGTTCCTGTAATGACAGCTGCATAGGTAAAAAACACACTCTCCAAAGCCAAGAACACAGCATCCATGGGACCTGACAACATCCCAGGCTGCGTTCTACATGAACTACAGAATGAACTGGCACCCCACCTAAGTACCATGTTCAGTCATAGCCTCACCTCAGGCTTTGTGCCCATTGAATGGTGCACCACAATGGTTATCCCACTCCACAAAGGGGGAGCCACCACAGAACCTGGGAACTACCGCCCCATTAGCTTGATGAGCCTGGTCTGCAAGGCTGTGGAACGTATCATCTTGGAACTTATAAACAATGAAATTGGTAATCTCCAAACTCTGGACCCCACCCAGTTCAGGTTTGTAAAAGGCAGATCATGTCTCCTAAACCTGATAAACCTCTTTGAAGCGGTCACCAAAGCTGTAGATGAGGGTAAGGTGGTTCACACAGTCTATCTAGATCTTGCCAAGGCTTTTGGCACCACCCCCTACTCTGGAATTATAGATAAACTCATTAAACTAGGTATAAATCCCTATGTCACAAGATGGGTTGCCAACTGACTCACTGACAGAACCCACACTGTGAAAGTAGCAGACTCCAAATCTGACTTCAGACCAGTGACAAGTGGAGTACCACAGGGTTCAGTCCTGGGTCCACTCCTGTTTGGTATCTACTTCTCAGAAGTACAGGCTAACATAAAAGGTCTTTGGCTAACAAAGTTTGCCGATGACTGCAAACTAGTAGCCATAATTGAAACTCCTAAGAATGTGGACATCCTACAAAACGGCCTCACTGAGTCAGATGCCTGGTGTCAAAGCCATGGCCTCAAGCTCAATGCCAAAAAGTGCATTGTCATTCCTTTTGGTAAAAACTCTGTACCCATGAACTACCACATAGGCCGTAGACTACTTAACACCAAAAGTGTGATAAGAGACCTTGTAATACAGGTGGGCAGTAGTCGCTCCTTTGATAATCACATCACCACAGTAGTTAGGAAATCCTTTTATGTGGCACACCTCATCAAAATAGGTTTCTCATCCAGGAAAAAAGAGGTTATTGTTCCCTTCCACTCATCACTCATTAGACCCATTATAGAGTACAGCACCCTTTTGGTATGTACCTCATAAGACATCTACAACAACTAGAAAGGCCGCAGAAATACATCACAAAGAGGATTACTGACCTTAAGCAGATGCCCTATGCAGACCGTCTCAAAAACTCCAGCTTTACTCCATCACATATTGCCTACTCAGAGGCGATCTCTGCCTAACACACAAATCTCTGTCAAACCCAGACCTGTTGGACATGCTTCACTTAAAAAAAAATCCCAATACCTCTGAGCTCCACGCTCTAGGGACCTAAGCCTTGTCACCACAATAAACAGAACATGCTGGAGGGATAGATTCCTGTCCCAGAGACTTCCCATACTCTGGAACAAACTACCTATAAATATCAAACAAAGCTCCTCATTAGCACTCTTCAAGAAAAATTTTGATGATTGGATGGGAGATAGAAAATTCACCTCGGGGATCACTTCTGTGGATCTGCTCAACAGAGGCACAGGAAAATAATTTTCTTGGGTGGCAAAAGCCAGGGTACCTTTTGGCTAGGCTTATATAGGCCCTAGGGCCAATAGCCTAGTACCTACCTATGAACCTATGAAACACAATTTCTAACCCTGATATCAAAGTTGGATCCCTTTCCTACTAATGATAGTGCATTAATGCATTGAATTACAAAAATATGTCCTATGCTAATTTGTTATATGGGAAGCCCAAGCACTTGCACATAATATAAATCCTACTTTTAAAGTGTTGTCTCACACCTGAAAAGGGTTCCATCACATTCTCTTCTTTGCCTTTTCCATTGACAGTGTAATGTTGCTGCAACCAATGACTATCAAGAGATACATTGAGGAACAAATGCTCTTGTGTGCATTCAGGTTATTTTTAGTATGTTTTCTTAGGCACATGCAGTAACTCTGTTATTTGTATACTTTTAGAATCATTGTCAGTCATTGTGAATATTCTTGTATACCTGCTTCCAACATTGTATTGTCTAACACCTATCTGCACATTAGTAAGTTGGCCATGTGTTCCTCATGGTCAAACTGGATGACAGATACTGCTCCCCCCCTTTAAAGAGAAGTACTGAATTAAGCCAGTTTATATGTTACAAGTTTAAAACATCTTGTACTACAGGATTACAACCCTATCTGTGAAGTACAGCTTTATACCCTATGTTTCAGGTGTATGACATTATATACTATTTGTTTAGGTTAAAAAAATGACCAAACTCTTTGGGTGGCACCGGTCCTTTGGCTATTTATTGAATCACTGAAAATTGTATTGGAAACCTTTGCAACTGTCATCTTGTCTTCTAGTAGAGAACATGGAATACTTAAAGTTTCTTCAATAGGATGCTCTTCAGCAATGCTTATAGATGCATTCAGTTTCTCTTGCTACACCTGCCTATCCACAGGATATATCTGGAAAGACCCATACATATCTGCTAGATGGGCAATAGCCACCAGTCATTATTTCATAATTTCTTGCTGAAAATGCATGCCATTTTGTTGAAATAAAATAGCCACTGGTTTAAGACTACAACAATGTTTACAAGGTGATTCTTTCTATAATACCCCTTAAGGAGGAAATGGAGAAGAACAGCACCAAGAATTATAGGTCAATCTGAGTAATCAGTCGGATTACAAATAAACTGAATTCTGACTTAGACATTGTTAGGATTATTGGGAAGTTGCTTCATATGGGTCAGCTAAGTTAGTTGAGGCGTGATCATCGAACAGTAAATGGAAGCTTGGAGTGAAATATATGGACTGGGTAGAAATGATTGGACAAATGTTTGAAATGGTTCTTATGTGCATTAAAAAGGCTTTAGAATTAGTGAAGATGAGGTTTGAGGAAAACAGGCTAAAGAGGTGAAGGCAGTCTGTCTTATCCCAGTGATGTAGATAGCAGAGTCTGATTTAATACCAAGGCTAGATCAACTGGGGAAGGAATTACACATCAGATGGTAGAGTGGGGGATAGTTGACTACATTTTAATAATCTAATTAGAGGTGCTTGTTTGGTATCAGTAAAGAGGTAAATGGTGGCACTACTGGTGATGCTAAAGATGTTTAAATGCCTCAGTGTAAATTTGGGTCAGTGGTTTTATCTTTAGATGTGGGGCAAGTTGCTGAGATTGCCAGTGGTACTAGGTGCAGCAAAGAATTTCTGGCTTAATCTCTTCTTAAAATTAAGTAAACTGTGGAAGCAGGTGGGTGTCTCAACTATGGAAACATTAAGATTCACCTCAAGCAATAGTAGAGTAAAACAGACCCACTGGTGGAAAGGATTCATGTTGTTTGCATAATGGTTATCTTGCAGGAACTGTAGTAGGTATATATAATATATGCTACTCATCATGTCAGCACAAGGGAGGAGTGATCAGGTATGCTGCATGAATTATGTTTAAGACAAGTGTGAAAGAAGTAAAGGTGTAACTGGCTATGGGCAAAACCTGATAATACGAAAAGAGTGGAGTTTAGAATATGCCATATTTTTGCAGCTATGAGTTCATAGGTTCATAGGTTCATAGGTTGGTACTAGGCTATCGGCCCTAGGGCCTATACAAGCCTAGCCATAACAATTTCCTGGCTATTTCTTCCCACAATATTTACTTCCCTGGACCCCTCTCTAGCAGGGTGACTGATGTGAGTTGGCAGCAAATGTAAGACAATTTCAGATTAGAGAGATGGAGAGATGGAGAGATGGAGAGATGGAGAATGGACAATGTGAATATTCTGCCACAGGAAGTAATCATTGTGTGCTATATTCTGGAAGTAGATGGGAGCTATGAAGCTGGATGGAGAAGCCTCTGCAGAATTCAGGGATATGGGGGTTGAGGGAGAACTTATTGAGCAACCCAGTATTAGAAATTAAGAGTGCGGCCTTGGAAGGATTAGGTTGAGAGAAGAGATGTTTTTGTCTCTAACAGAGCACAGGCAATGAATGGAAAATGTTTTCTCCATCTTCTTGCCAGTAACTATTGGTGTCCCAAAAGGATATATTTTAGGCCCCATGCTTTTCAACATATTCATCAGGTCCTTTGCACTGCTGCACAAATGCTACCCTAGTTCAATATGCTGACGTCTCAACCCTAATCTGCTCTGCTAAAACACTGTCTCTCTAAACTCCAAGATCTTACACAAATATCTCTTGCAACATGGCTAAATAATTCGCAACTACTTCTACACCCTAAAAATGCAGCTCTTTACCCCAAAACACATATCTGCAAAGGCCATACTATTCATTATCATCTCTGACAGCGATACCACTATAGTAAAGTAGACTACACAAAATTACTGAGTGAGATCATAGATGACCAGATGAAATTCAACCACAATGACTCACAGACAGTGAAAAAAATAACTCATGAAAAATTAGGTACATTATACAGAGTAAAAACCTATGTAATTGACAGAGACACAAGACCTATAGCCTCTTCTTTCTTACTCACATCTCCCCTCTATGCTATGTCTTCACTAACCTTCAAGCGTCACAGCTGTCTAAACCTGAGCAATGTTATAATTAAATAGCCAAGTTTACAGTAATCTTTAACAAGAGAACACACCACTACCTAGCCCCCTGAGAATTACACTGGTTAGAGCTACCAGACTGCCAATTTCTTTCTCAGCTAACTATAATAGACAGACTTCTGTATAAGGCAGAAAATTGTCCAGACATTAACAACTTAATACAATGCTATTCCCCAAGTAGAATTTTGCACTTTAGGGAAAAAATACTAATCTTGATAACCAAATCATCTAATACTGAAGGCAACTCTCTATAGTCAAATAATGTAGGTAAATTATGGAACCATATTCCACTGTCACTAAAATCCATTCAAAATGCAAACTTGTTTAAAATATATCTTAAACTTCACATACCAAATTAATGGATCTGTTCCTGTCTATCTCCAGGATAAATGCCACTGTTAATCTTTAGCTTGCCACGGTGTCAATCCATTTCTCTTCATTCAGAATCCTATGCCCCACAACCAGGCTTCATCAGTGCCTGAATAGCTTTACTAACATCTCACAGCCATATGCATAGGTTTGTGACACTGTTTACCCACCACCTCTATACTTCTAATAGAAATCTTATGATAGCAGTATATAATTGCATACTTTTCAACTGTCTAGTTTTTTTGCCTCATATTTTAGGGCCTTTGTCTCCCCACTGTTTTAGCTTTGTAAATATTTCTTGTTCTAAGAGATAGAGAGGTATGTGTAACTGCCTCTGTACCTGCTTAATACAATATTAACATGTTATGCTATACAGGGTTCCATTTCTTTGCATTTCTAATCACTAATAACAAAATCTATTTATCTATTTGATATGCCCACTAACAAGCTTCTTCAAATGCTTAATGTACGCTCACTCCTCTACCCACCCCCATTCCCACCCACCCCATATCAATACCTTTATTCTTACCCCCTGTCACACCCATATCTTACACCCCTTCCTGTCTTCCAGAAATATCTCTAATTTCCCTTCCCTTTTCCTAAACAGTTCTCTTAACATCTCTACTGATCCTGTTCTTTTCTCACTCTCACTGACTCCCCCTACTGGTTCCATACTCAGTTCTTCTCTCTTTCCCTACTAGTCTAAACACCTTCTTTACACTCTGCTGCTTAACTCAAAAGCAACTGATTTTTCTTAACTTCCAAAATGACTATCTCACCTTATACTATTCTCTAGCTGCCTCCATTACTTCTTCTCTCATTATTGACCACATGTCTTCCTTATTTAACCCCCAGTTAGCAATAGCCCTACAAATCCTCAAGGCTCTCTCTTCTCTTATCCACATCAGTCTATTAACATCACATCATCTATCCTCCCTATAAATAATCCTCTTCCCAGAATCAGAATTCCTCTCGTCTGCACCATCCATTCAAAAACTAAAACAAAATATCTCTGTGACTATCTATATAAACATGTTTCACTCCCTCCCTGTCACCGCCACTACCATAAATTATGAGGTTGAGTTTCCCACATTTGGGAAAATCACAGGGGTCAACCCAACCAAAATGTTCAATGGAAGAGCCTCACCCTGGGGAAACCACCTTCTTGATCGTGGTATTCGCCCTGCCAGGTAAGTATCTGGTGACATTCATCCTAACCCAGAACCGACCTCTGCCTCACTCTCAAATAATACTATCCCTCAAAAGCAACATGTCCCTACCCTGCCAAAAAAGCACATCTCATTCTTACTCTTTAAACATCAGAAGCATACTTAATAAAACTAGTGAATTCCATGCCTGGGTTGCTAACCATACCCCTGATATAATAACCCTAAAAGAAACATGGATGAAACCACATATCCCAGATAGAGACATTCTTCCACCAGGTTATAATATAGTTTGTCTAGATTGACAGAAAAAAAAGGGGAGGAGTTGCCATAATCCACTGTAACCATCTAACTCTAAGTATCCCATCTTTCCCTCCAGCAGAAATTCTGGCAGCTACCTTTAAACTTAATAACTTCTCTTCCATTACTGTAATAGCTATCTATATTCTTCCAGGAGATAATAGTCTCCTGCTTGAAAACTTTCTTTCCTATCTCACTGAACACTATTTGAATGAAACAATTCTCCTTGATAACGTAAATATAAATTGGCTTGCTCTAAATGACCCTAACTCTTCCTCCTGTATTAACCTACATGGCTTTACTCAATTAATATCAACTCCTACCCACCATAATAACTTACAAATCCCCAGTACTTTACTTGACTAGATACTTGTATCCGACCCCTCAACATATCACAACCCAGAAACCCCACCCAATTCCCTTAGTGATCACTCCCCAATAAAAGTTATTAGGTTTACTCCCCACTTTACTAGATCATATAGATATATTACCTGTCATAAACTATCCAGCTTTTCCCTTGACACCTTTAAGACCCTTCTCTCTAGAGTTAACTGGAATCACCTTAATGAGCTTACTCTGGATGAAGCTGTCCAGATCATTTAACTCTATCTTTCTTATTATACTAATCTCTCTTGCACCTCTCTGTACCATCAGAATAAAATCTAAAGTATCTCCATGGCTATCTAAGGCAACCTGCACCCTAATGAGAAATAGTGACAGGTTGTGGAAAACCTGGATGAGAAATAAACTCCCTGCTGAATTTGAAAATTGCAAAGAACTCAGAAACCTGACAAAAAATGCATTGCTAAAGATAAAAAATGATTCTACCTTAATCCTCCTAAAGCACTAAAATCTAATCCCAAAAAATTTTGGAACTCAGTCAACCAAATTCTACATCCTGGAAACCCTTCCTCCCCTAATCCCTACCTAAATAGAACACCAGAAGAAACTGCCACTATTTTTAACACCTTCTTTATAGAATTTGTATCAAAGATGATTAACTCTATCCCCCCAGCTAGTGATTCTACTCCCTCTGTCCCATTTCCCAGTCCAAACTCCACTAAACACTTTTCTCTTCAACCTGTATCTATAACTTAAAGAAAAGTCACTACTCTCCACATTAAAACCTTATTCTGCTTCAGCTGATAATATTCTTCCCTACTTCCTCCATCTAGCAGCTGATACTCTTGACTTTCCTGTATCCATCTTGATCAACCTCTCTATCTCTGAGTCTAAAGTACCATCTATCTGGAAAGAATTTTACACTTTACCTATCCACAAAGGAGGTAACTTTCAAGAAATCTCGAATTTAAGACCTATAGCCATTCTGTCACCCCTCTCTAAACTACTTGAAAAATGCATTCACAAGCAAACTCTGCAATATCTAGTACAGGAAAACCTATTTAAGCCTATTTAGCATGGTTTCTGCCCAAAACACAGTACCACCATTGCCCTTATCTCTTTTACAAACACTATTCCCCAGGCTCGTGATAACAACAAACTTGTCTCCTGTTTATTTCTAGACCTTTCTAAAGCCTTTGATACCATCTCACACACTCTACTTCTGACTAAACTGACTAATCTAAACTTCTTCTCTGCAACTGTCACCTGGTTTTCTAGCTATCTCTCCTATCATCTACAATCAGTGAAATGGCTCTCTGCACTCTCCCCCTCCCTCCCAGTAAAAATGGGCAACCCCCCCCCCAAGGATTTATATTGGGTCCATTAGTATTTAATATTTTCATCAATCTATTCCACACTTCTTGCTCTTAGTCATCTCTTGTACAATATGCATATGATTTCACTGTGATCAGTCTCTCTGACTCAACCTCCAGTCTCATCTCTACTACTCAGGCTGCCTTTACATCAGTTGAATTCTGGCTCACCAACAATCATCTAATCCTGAATGCAAAAAAAAAAAATCTCTTACTCTTTATCCCAAAATCTCTTAACCGTCATAAATCTAGTTTCACTATAGTGTCTCTCAATAAGACTCCAATAGCAGCTGAATCTAGCACCAAGCTCTTAGGCATCACTATAGATGATCAACCTAAATTTGACTTGCACATTCACAACTGTATTGGGAAGACCCATCAGAAACTAGGCCTACTATACAGAAACAGACAGTTTCTCACCTCCAAAGGCAAAGTAACCATCTCTCATACCTATCTTTTACCCAGTCTACTATATGGTTCTCAAATACTTACTAATCTAAACACCACACTGCTAGCAAAACTTACCGCAACCTATAACAAAGTAGACAGATTCTCTGCCCAACATACTTACAAAACTCCTCACTGTATCTCACTTAAACTGGCTGGAACTACCTAACCTGCTTCTTCTCTCTCTCAGCTTCAGATTATACACTCTGTAGTATACCAACCTTTCTACTGCCCTAACATATCTTCCTTTCTATCCCACTATTCTACTAGATCACTCCGAAGCTCTGACCAGGACCTACTACTTATCTATAAGCCTAGGACAAACATTGGATGCAATCTATAAAGCTACCATCTTACCATCACATGGAATAAGCTTCCACTTCAAATTAGATTACTAAATCAACCAAGACAATTTAAAGCAGCTGCTAAAGAACACTTAAAAACTCTCTGATCTTGCCTCTGTACTTACCCACCATAAACTGGCCCTAGCCTTAAACCTCTCACTAATTTGACTACTAACCTTATCGTTTGCCTTCTACTCCCTCACTGTCTAACACAACCCTCTGCTTTGCCTTGCTAACCAGTCTCTTTCAAGCCATGATTTCATATGCCTCAGCCTAACTCTTCTCTTCCTAAATATTCCATCTAAACCATCACCTGAAAGTTAACTATTGTTTATGTAAATGTAATACTTTAAGACTCTATAAATTTGTTTTCTCTCATGTAGCCTGTTTTTAATGAAGACTTGTATTACTTGTTATAATGCTGTTACTACTTGTAAAAATGACTTGGTCATCCTTTTTGGTATATTCTGCTTCTGTAATTGTGTACTGTACTGTATAATGTGTTGGAGCTTTTCTCCCCAGGCCTCCGCTGAAAAAGGGCTATTTTTAGCTGTGTCTGACTTTTCCTGGTCAACAAATGTAAAATAATAAAATAAATAAAATCTACAAAATACATTATCTTTTACACTACAATAATTGCTTTTGTTTCATATGAATGTGATGTACTTGGCAAAAGTACATGTAATTGTTAATGTATATTACTTAATGTCTGTTCATATATAGTACTACTGCATGTCTGTTTAAAAATGTTTGCAATATGTTAGAGCATTTTTCCCCAGTCTTCTGCTGAAAAGGGTTATTTGACTAAACACAGTTAGACAAACCCTGTACATAAAACCAAAAAAAAAACTAAAATAAATAAAATAAAATAAAGTTGAAGAAACTTTGATTGAAGAGAGAGAGAGAGGAGAAGGGAAAAGATGTGTGACAGGAGGTAAGATGTGAGATTCAGCAAGAACTGGGTGGTTGGCAAAGGTGTCTCAAGAGATTAATGTCCATCTATTGACATTGTTTCTTTGACTGCTGTTAGATTAAAAGAAAATTACGTGAAAGTGTTTTGGCAATTCACAAAAATATTTCTTTTTGCAGGGGGAAAACTCTCCTGCATCCCTGATGTTGGGGTCAAGCACCCCACATCTACCAAAATTATATAGATACTCCAAGGATACACAACAATGGAGAAAAGGGAAAACTCCACTATTGCCAAAAGGTGTTTCAGCACAATGCCTCTCATTTATTGGCAGTTGAAAAAACAGCTGTCAATAGACTGCCATACATCTCAGAGAAACACCTAAATCCTTATTCTTTCATCCTTAATTATCTTTTTCACTATTTTGTAGAAAATAATGATGATCAGAATTATTCCCTTTAAATAGCCAGCCACCTCCTCTATGTGATCTAATGTCATTTCTCTTGAATTTGTCTTTCTTTACTGTGGAAAATCATTGTCCCTTCCAAAAACTAGTCTTATTCCCACTTGCTATTGCTGTGGCATTCAGCCTTCTTATGCAGTTCATAAGAATCAACAAACATCTCACTTTTTATTTCTTGTCTTAACCACATTTTCACCATTTCTATCATCCTTTTTAGTCTTCAAGTTAATCTTCCCTATTTTTACCCTCTACTCACTAGTTATCTAGGTTCTCTGCTTTTGTTCAACTCTACTGACGACTTCTCTGTCAGCTCCTGCTCTGTCTGTACTCTTTAAACTCTCTAGCCATACTTTTCTTTCCATCATCTGTCATTTAGACTTTTAACAATAGTGTTCTGCAGACCTCATTATATTCCCTGACTTACCCTCATTTTCTCTACTCAGCCCTTTTAAATTACTCCCATTTCCATTGTCACATTGCTACTCTTGCCCTTTTAAATTACTCCCATTTCCATTGTCACATTGCTACCCTTGCTCTTTTAAATTGCTCCCATGTCCATTGTCACATTGCTACCCTTGCCCTTTTAAATTACTCCCATTTCCATTGTCACATTGCTACCCTTGCCCTTTTAAATTACTCCCATTTCCATTGTCACATTGCTACTCTTGCCCTTTTAAATTACTCCCATTTCCATTGTCACATTGCTACCCTTGCTCTTTTAAATTGCTCCCATTTCCATTGTCACATTGCTATCCTTGCCCTTTTAAATTACTCCCATTTCCATTGTCACATTGCTACTCTTGCCCTTTTAAATTACTCAAATTCCCATTGTCACATTCCTGCCCTTGCTGCCTGCAGCCCATCCCATCTCTTTTACAAAGTTTCCTTCTTTACTGCATTTTTATTTATGTCCTTAGACACCATTTCCCTTAATAAATGTCTTAACTTTATTTATTCTTACCCATCATCTGAAACTCTACCCTCCACATTTCTTCAAAACTGTTATGTATTGTCCAAGTAACTTGTATATAATTGTTTATACCTTGGCCACCTGTCTATGCTACCTGCTTTCCTAAGCAGGTTGTTATTAGCCAGGATTACATCAACTCACTTCCCAGATGGAATTCAGCTCTTACAAAAGTGAACTGTTGCATCCCCATACCAAAGCCTGTGCACATCACTCAACCTTCTGTCTTCCATTTTCAGCCTAAGAGCACCCTTGAGTTATTACCATTGTTGTCCTGTGTTGTCAAAAAGCTATCAAGAGTGGGCACTGACACAATATTATATTCTCCTCAAAGGCTACATTATCTCACTCTTCCCTTTGTTTATACAATGGCTTGAAACATCCCATTAACACCTTTACTTTGTTCTTATGTGTCCCATATATGGAACCTACTATTACGCACTCCTTCCATCCTCTCTTACATTTATCTAACACCAATTTCCCCTACCATCTCTCATTCGCCCTGTCTACCTTGTCACCTTCCCCTTTCAAGCATGTATTTCATAGGATCTGTCATAACTGCTACATCTCTTTCCAGTTAATGTTTATTTTTTTGCAGCATCACAAGATTTATTCTCTGCTATGTCAACCTCTTTCTCTTTCTTCACACTTCTTGACTGAGATCTCTAAACCCTTCCATACTCCATGTCACATTTCAATATACCTGCTCTTTTCTCCTCGTCTATAACTACCTGTCGTCATCAGCATAACCTTAAGGCCATTATCTCCTGCTGGAGGTATATCTAAAACACTTGGGCGCATATTGGAACAGCACTCCCTCCTCCTGATTACAGACAGCATTATGCCTGCACACTAGCTTTAACCAAATTATCATATGACTTACATCCTCCTATTTTTGTTTGCTGTCCACCCTCATACCTCATTTTCGACCAATATACCCATGCATCCCTTATCTTTAACACCACTCATTTATATTCCTCATCATGCCTCACATCGCAGGAATGTTTCCAACTGTGCTAGCACAGGCTAGCAAAACAGCAAGTCTTCCCATTCTCTAACTTCTAACTGCTATCCATACCACCCCCCCACAGAAACACATTTCTTCAACCTAGCCGCAATCACCATGCCCACAACTATGCATTGCCTTCTCACCTAACCAATTATACTGTTATCAATGTCTCCCCTATGCTCTGCAAAGGGTCTAGTATCCTCTACAACACTCTGTATCAATCTACACTCTCATCAAGTATATCCAGCTATAGCTGACCCAGCCTTAAAAATAGACATGTTACTAAACCCATCTTTCCCTACTATATCGTACTTTATCCTCAGCTCTATCTAGTTTAACCTGAGGAAGGCATTACCAAGAAAGAGCTGTCTACAGCTATGGCATCTTACACATCCTTACTTCTAAGTCAGATGCTTGTGATAGCCACCTGCTCTGGCTACTGGATCACACATTATATTAACCATCACCCTACAACGTCCACTGCAACCTCAAAGAGAGCAGCTTTGGATTCTATTTCCAAGCTGAATCTCTGCACAATAAGTTTGATTTTGGATCCTGCCCCACATGGCTAGACCAGAAATAGACAAGTGGAACAATATCTACTTCATATTCTAACTGAGCAGTGGCCCCAAAATACCAATCTGCAGACACACTCAATAACTATCTACCCACACCCTGCCAATGTGCTTCATATTCTCTTCATTGCTTTCACAGAAATTTGATTTTCAGCAGTTCTCTTATTCTTTGTCTACTCTACCCATGCTACTATCTGTTATGTGTCCAAACTTCTTGATCCAGTAATCTGTTAAGTAGCCAGCACCTTTTGCAACACAGGGACTTTGTCTGGGTAAATGGGAAAGGTCCCTCTACAGCCTGCTATAATCTCCATGCCACTACTTTATAGGTCTCATATTGTCTACATGGAATGGTCCTGCATAACCCTTAATTAGTAGCCTCCAGTAGAGTACTATGTTGCTCTTTCAAGGCCTTCATGACCTTAAGCAGCCACCCAATGACAGAAAAATGCTGGAAATGTAAATGACAAGGCTACTTACCATAAAAGTCCAACCATCAGACTGTATACACATAATCCACTTCTATCTTTTAATCTCCTGGATACTCAGGTAGGTTTCTAAACTCCTCTTTCAGCTGCTGTCTCAAACTGTGTCCAAACCTGCAATAGAAAGTCATATAGATAATGAGATGAAGTGTTCTCCAGGCTGTGCACTTTTTGGCAGAGCTGGTACACATCCTTCCTGAACTGATCATGAAGACTGAGTTCATGTTATGCAAACCTTAAAACAGATTACTGTTCTTTAGTGCCAATCACTTCTTTATTTCCATCATTTAACCTGCATAGGTTCATAGGTAGGTACTAGGCTATTGGCCCTAGGGCCTATACAAGCATAGCCAAAAAGGTACCCTGGCTTTCGCCACCCAAGAAAATTATTTTCCTGTGCCCCTGTCAAGCAGAACCATAGAAGTGATCCCCATGGTGAATTTCCTATTACCCATCCAATCATCAAGATTTTTCTTGAAGAGTGCTAATGAGGAGCTCTGTTTGACATAGATAGGTAGTCTGTTCCAGAGTATGGGAAGTCTCTGGGACACAAATCTATCCCTCCAGCATGTTCTGTTTATTGTGGTGAAAAGGTTTAGGTCCCTAGAGTGTGTAGCTCGGAGGGATTGGGATTTCTTAAAGTGGAGCATGTCCAACAGCTCTGGGTTTGACATAGCTTTGTATGTTAGGCAGAGATCGCCTCTGAGTAGGCGATGTGTGACAGAGTAAAGCTGGAGTTTTTTGAGACGGTCTGCATAAGGCATCTGTTTGAGGCCAGTAAACCTCTTTGTGTGGTATTTTTGCGGCCTTTCCAGTTGTTGTAGATGTCTTGTGAGGTCCATACCAAAAGGGGCGTTGTACTCTATAATGGGTCTAATGAGTGATGAGTAGAGGGGAACAATGACCTCTTTTTTTTTGGATGAGAAACCTTTTTCGATGAGGTGTGCCATGTAGAAGGATTTCCTGACCACTGTGGTGATGTGATTATCAAAGGAGAGACTACTGTCCACCTGTGTCCCAAGGTCTCTTATCACACTTTTGGTGTTAAGTAGACTACTGCCTATGTGGTAGTTCATGGGTACAGAGTTTTTACCAAAGGGGATAACAATTCACTTTTTGGCATTGAGCTTGAGACCATGTCTTTGACACCAGGCATCTGTCTCAGTGATGCCCTTTTGTAGGATGTCCACATCATTAGGAGTTTTGATTATGGCTCCTAGTTTGCAATCATCTGTGAATTTAGTTAGCCAAAGACCTTGTGTGTTAGCCTGTACTTCAGAAAAGTAGATACCAAACAGGAGAGGACCCAGGACTGAACCCTGTGGTACTCCACTTGTCACTGGTCTGAAGTCTTATTTGGAGTCTGCTACTTTCACAGTATGGGTTCTGTCAGTAAGCCAGTTGGCAACCCATCTTGTGACATAGGGATTTATACCTAGTTTTGTGAGTTTATCTATAATTCCAGATTGGCGGATGATGTTGAACGCCTTGGCGGGATCTAGATAGGCTGTGTGAACCACCTTACCCTCATCTATGGCTTTGGTGACTACTTCAAAGAAGTCTATCAAGTTTAGGAGACATGATCTGCCTTTTACAAACCCAAATTGTGTGGGGTCCAGAGTTTGGAGATCTCCAATGTCTTTGTTTATGAGTTCCATGATGATACATTCCATGGCCTTGCAGACGAGGCTTGTCAGGCTAATGGGGTGGTAGTTACCGGGGTCTGTTGTGGCCCCCCCCCCTTTGTGGAGTAGGATAACTGTCACGGTGCACCATTCAATGGGCACAAAGCCTGAGGTGAGGCTTTGACTGAACATGGTACTCAGGTGGGGTGCCAGTTCATTCTATAATTCATGTAGAAGGCAGCCTGGGATGTTGTCAGGTCCCATGGATGCTGTGTACTTGGCTTTGGAGAGTGAGGTTTTTACCCGTGCAGCCGTGATTACAGGAAGTTTGCATTTTTCCGGTATAAAGACAGGCCTTTTAGGGGGTGAGAGGGAGGTACAGTTAGCACTGAACCTAACTGCCAGGATGTTGGCAATATCAATTGGTTCTGTGTATTTAGTGTCATTGTGCTGCAACTCAGAGCAGATCTGAGTGTTGCCATTGAAATTCTTGACATAGCTATAGAATGCTTTGTAGTTGTCTTTAAAATCAGTGACAATTTTGTTTTCATAACTAGCTTTGGAGGATTTTATGAGGGATCAGCTTCTTACTGAGGCTGACCAGGGAGTTCCTCCTATTGTGGGGTTTTATTCTTTTTTGCAACAGTTTCTTTCTTCTGTTGTAGAGTTTGTTTATGGCAGAAGACCACCAGATTGGCTTCCTTTATTTGGAGGATAGCATCTTGGTTCTGTTAGGGATAGCATAATCCATGCACTTGTGTAAGTGCTTATAAAGTGCATTTGTGTAGGATTCAGCAGTCGTACCTCTATTGTCCATCTGCATGGGTGTTGTGAAGTTTGCCACTTCTGTCTTAAGAAGTGTGAAGTTGGCTTTGGAGAAATTTTTTACGGTTGTTTTCCTAATGGCGGGTGGGAGCAGGATGTGGATGTCGAGGGTGATTAGCTTGTGGTCAGATCTGACCAACAATCAACTGACCTCTGGTGTGGAATACCGGTCACCCATATTGGTGATGACCAAGTCTTGGATATTGCTGCCCATGGTTGGGGGTGTGGATAAGTTGATCCAAGGCGTTGGAATTGATGATTTCCAGAAAACGTTGAGCAAAAGAGTTGGTACATGAGTAGTTTTCCCAGTTAATGGTAGGGTAATTGAAATCACCCATTATTAGTGTTGGGTTGTACCTTAATATTTTCCAGTGTGTCAAGAAAAGAGGAGTGGGAATCCTGGGGCATGGTGGGGGGGTCTGTAGCAAGCTACAATCTGGATTGCGGTTTTGCCCCGAGTTAGTTGAACTTGGATAATCTCGGATGCATTATGCTGAGCAACTAGCTTGGAGGTGTGGATATCCTTAATGAATATGGACACGCCTCCACCTTTAGTGTTTCGGTCCGGGTTTGGTGGTCAAAAGGTGTGGTATGACTTATAGCCTGGTAATGCAGGGGTGCTCTCTGCAGCTGTGAACCAGGTCTCTGTCACTGCACAGATGTCAATGTTCTCCATTTTAAGGACTGTCTTGAGTGAGTGCATTTTGTGGTTTAGACTTCTAGCATTGAGTAGCATTACCCTCAGATTTTGCTTGCTTGTATCTGTTACGGTGTTGAATTTGTCATTTGAACCTTGCCTAAAAAAGGCACTATAGGGGTGGCAAGAGCCTTTGCCAGTATCTGGAATCCCAAGAGCAACAGGTGCAGGCCATCTCTGGCAAAGCAGCATGGTCTGTCGATCATGTCATCCCAGGCAGACAGATACTGGATTCCCTTAGAATGACACCAGAAGCTTAGCCAATTGTTAAAGTCAATCATTTTGTCCTTCTACTGTGGTGTCATTCTGGGTGATGTCAGGATGCTACTCAGCGTTAGGGTCATACCTGCCTGGGCTACAAGATCGGAGAGTTCCTCCATGTCTCTTTTCATGTGGTCCAGGGAGGTACATCTCTGGTCATTCACACCAACATGGACAATGACAGAGTCATATTTGTACTCGTTGTAGAGTGACCCGAGTGTGTGCATTATGTGGCAGATCCTGGCACCTGACAGGCAGCTAACAGTAACTTTTTTCTTGCTTAGCCTGGTGAGTGGAACATCAGTGTGCCTGACTATAGGTTAGGCAGAGTCCCTCATTGACTCTCTTCAAGAGGAATCTTGATGAGTGGATGGGAGATCATAGATTTATCCCGGGTATCACTTCTGTGTCACTGTTAGACAGAGGCACAGTATACTAACCTCGAAAAAGGGCATAGCAAAATTAATTTAAAATGGGTGGCGAAAGCCAAACACACTCTGGCTAGGCTTATAAATGCCCTAGGGCAGATAGCCTAGTATGAACCTATGAACCTATAGAGTCACCTATGACTAGAGTGTTGGGTACATTATGCTTTATGGGCTGTAGTTGAGTGGCACACTTGAGTATAAGGGCTATGTGTCATTTGAGTTGTGTTGGGGGGGTGGAGGTTGCTTGTATTTATGCTTTGGAGGTCTCTGTTGTTTGGGCAGATTTGTACTGAGAGCCTCCGAGAATGTAGGTGTGTGTTTTGTGCTTCTGTGTGTGTGTTTTGGTGGTGTAGGTTTTGAGAGACTATGTGATGAGTGTGGTGCGGTGCAAGTGTTTACCTTCTCCTCTTGACTGTCTAGGCCAGTTTTTGGTGAAGAGAGCTTTGCTTCCAGTTTGTCTATATAAGTGCATCTCTCACAGGTCGTAGTGTTGGGTGGTAGGAGAGAGTTGTCTGTGTACATGAGGCAATTTCTGCATTGTCCCAGGATGCCCAGATTCATCAGGTAGACAGTTGAAAACACCGGGAGCTGACCTTTAGACATGCCTGAATAAGTGCTTATTTATTAAGTACTAAAAACTGTTTTCCTCTTGACAAGTGAGGAAAGTTGAGTACTGTAGTAATTTATATCTTATTTAGTGCTTTCAATGAGTTCTGAACAAGTGCTGAGCTCAAAGAAACAGATGAGTGCTAAAACTAAAAAGCTGGCTAGTTGCAAGGGAAATTTTGAAGAACAGACTTTATGGTGCCTTCAATAGTTTAACCCCAGTTAAGTGGGGGGGGGGGGCTTAGGAGCTCACAAACTGTCCTGGACACAGCAAATCCATATCTGGACAAGACCTGCCACAGGAAAGGGGGGAAGCAAGCTTAGAATTTTTTTTCCAGTAAAGTGGAAATGGAGAAAGCTGGAACAGAAGTTAATTCAACGTTAAGAATCTGAGTGGGTTGGCCTTCACAAATGTTCTCTATTAGATTGGGTGAACTAATGACACTAGACTGGGAGGAGTGTCACAGATCAAATATACAGTATGGGTGGGCAACTGCAAAGCCACCAAGTATAAGAATACACAACACTAGGGAGGGTTCTCAACAAACTGTCCTTAAGGTTAGTCATTTCAGCCAACAAACAACTAATTTTCTACATTATTCACTTTTTCCTTCATGAACTTCATCAACTATGGCAACAAACAAATCAGGCAAGTGAAAGGGTGAATCAGCTTTCTAAAACATCATCCCTCTATTTTTGTTTGCAAGATGTTATTACAGTTTGTGAAACATTGTTAGTGTGAGATCATACTGTGTGGACTCACTAGCTCCGCTTTCCTCTTCTACCCTCATCTTCTTGCTAGGTTCATAGACCCCACAACTGCTTCTGTTCAGACATTGAATTCCATGCTTGATTTACCTTCTCCCAGTCCTTTATTCAGTCTTGGAAGCAGCCTACACTTCTTGATTGGTTATTATAGCAATAACCCACGCCTGGGTGTGGGTAATGCGGGATTTACCCACGGTTGGCGTGGTTTGGTCCCGAGGGCGAAGCCCGAGGGACCAAACAAAGACAACCGTGGGTAAATCCCGCATTACCCACCAGAAGTGGGTTATTGCTATTATACTATGACATTATTTAAGAAAAGAAATAATTACTTTTCTTAAATAATGGCATTGTATAATGCCTCTTTGCTGCCCTTCTGCAGCTGTCTGGTATCCGCGGCAGTCCTGATGTACTGCGCATGCCTACGCAGTACATCAGAGCTGTGGCCAAAAGCAATGGAGAAAGCAAGATCTCCATTGCTTTTTACTGTTTCGCTATGTTAAATGGGTTTAACATAGCGAGACAGCTTTAAAATAAACAATGGAGATGTCCGTTGCTTATTTTAAAGCTGTCTCGCTATGTTAAACCCATTTAACATAGCGAAACAGTAAAAAGCAACTGAGATCTTGCATTCTCCATTGCTTTTTTTTTTTTTAAACCTGTCTCGCTATGTTAAATGGGTTTAACATAGTGAGACAGTTTTAAAATAAGCAACGGAGCCGTTGCTTATTTTAAAGCTGTCTCACTATGTTAAACCCATTTAACATAGCGAGACAGGTTTAAAAAAAAAGCAACGGAGAAAGCAAGATCTCCATTGCTTTTTACACACTGTGTCACTATGTTAAAGGAGTTTAACATAGCGAGACAGCTTTAAAAAAAGCAACGGAGATCTCTGTTGCTTTTTTTAAACCTGTGTCGCTATGTTAAACTCTTTTAACATAGCAAGACAGTGTTTTAAAAGAGACTTATACTAATGGAAAAAGTCCGGGCGACCAGACCTTTTTCCATTAGTATAAGTCGATTTACTATGTGCACGCTGGCCAATCAGCATGCACGTTTTGGAATATTAATGGGGGGTCATGGTATAATGTCAAATATACCACAAACACTGTTTAATCCCTGGTTGTTCCATGTTAGATTACTGATCTGTTTGTCTCGCCCTTACCAGTTAGAAGCCAAGGGCAGAGAAGGCAAGTTGTTTCTACCAATACTTGTGCAATATTCCCATGTTGTAAAGTGATGGGTACAGCCATTGACTCGGTTCCATATCCGGCTATTATTTGAAAACAAGGAATGAAGAATGCAGTGCTTGCTCATTCATTCGACACTGCTAATGCTTGTCATACTGTGGTATTACTTAGACACACACACACACACACACACACACACACAAACACACACACACACACACACACACACACACACACACACACACACACACACACACACACACTCACACTCTGCAATGAGCTCCTCATTGAAAGCGGAATAGTGGAATTTTATAGTTTCTAAAGCATGCTCCACAAAATTAGTGAATTCTTAGGGATATTTGGATATCTAGACTTTACCAGTTTCCATTATTTCCCATATCATTCCTGAGATCAAATAATATGTCTGTGAAATCTCCACTGCCAACACCAAAATACTAGACTGATCCCTCTCCCATAATCATCCTTATCCCAAAATACTAGCTACCCATGCTAATTTAGATTGTAGTGTATCTTTTCACTCTGTGTTTTCCTAATGGCTTCCAATCCCAAGTCCCAAAATACTGGGGAGAAAGATGAAACATGCAAGAATAGCAAACACAGTTTTACTTCTTTAAAATTATTTGCAAGGGCAAGCCCACCCTTCACCCCATGATGTGTGAAGCAAACCTGCTACTCCTCCTAAGCATATTCGTACCAGAGAAAAGCGAAAAGGGAATATTCTGAGAAATGACAATCTCAGGTTTAGTATATGTATTTCTGGATAATATTCTGAAAAATTGCAGTCTCTGGTTCAGTATATGTAATTCTGGATATTTGGTCATTTAGTCTCTATATTCTGGGACGCAGCTTTGAGAGTCTCACCATTTCAAGTGGTTACCGTCCTAATACAAAAACAATATTTTCTTGTTCCTTTTGGTCAGAATCACCTAAAGACAGCTTTGAAATGATCCCTTGACAGCATGCACATGAAACTTGGTAGAAGATAGATAACAGAGCACAAATGGTTACTTTTGCAGTAAAAAAAAAAAAAAACAACTCTGTGGGGTACTGTGGGGTACAGAAGTGTAGACACTCACTCTGCTACAGAACAGACTAAAACATGTCTTCAGAGTGCATAGCTCTCAACTTCTCTGCTCAAGGATAAGGGACAAAGCAAATAAAAACAAAAAAAAAATGATGGGGACACAAAGACCCAAAATCAAAATGAATTTTTAAATATTACTCAATCAAGCATTTTAAGTTAATATGCCTTTTGTGGAATTTTTACAACTGTAATATCTTGCAGTTTTGGTTGACTGTGACTGTAATTCTCAGTGGATTACCATGAGGGACAGGACAAAAATGTTATTCACAATCAGGAATACTAACTAAGATTACAGACATTTGAGAAGTACTCCATAGCATAAGGTGGCTGCTTCATTAAGTGATAAATCATCTTCATTTTATGCCCTTAAGACTGGCATTCCAGGATTCAAAGAGATTCTCACCACCATCTCTAACTGGCTAATTTGGCGCTGCCAATTTATGCAATGACAAGACTCAACATTTCATAGATTTGGAATAGGTAGTCCAAGAAACACCTCATTAGTGACTTATTACCAGGTCAAATAATTGAAAACTGTGCTATCGGACACAATTTCACTAGTGTTCTATCTGCCTGCCCAAGTACCATGGTTGCAAACGTACCTTCCAACACACATGCAAACCCAATCAGCAGCAAACAAGTTCAGACAGACACGCGGACACTCACAGAACCACTCATTCTCACACCCACATGGCACACTTCCACACATATTCAGTGAGAGGTTTGGTATACTTATCTCCTACAAGGTGACCACCTAGATACGCACACACACACACACACACACACACACACACACACACACACACACACACACACACACACACACACACACACATAGGTTCATAGGTTCATAGGTTCATACTAGGCTATCTGCCCTAGCGCATTTATAAGCCTAGCCAGAATGTGTTTGGCTTTCGCCACCCATTTTAAATTTATTTTGCTATGCCCTTTTTCGAGGTTAGTATACTGTGCCTCTGTCTAACAGTGACACAGAAGTGATACCCGGGGTAAACCTACGATCTCCCATCCACTCATCAAGATTCCTCTTGAAGAGAGTCAATAAGGGACTCTGCCTAACCTGGACTGGGATTTTATTCCAGAGTGAAGGGAGCCTCTGGGTTATGAATACACACACACATCTCTCAGACATTCAGGCACAAATGTGTGCAAACACATTCAGGTAGCAACAAACAAGCTTGAATAGCTAGGCTTGTACTCAGAGAATCACACACTCACACACCTACTTGCATGATCCCCCTACACATACACATACAAAATCAGCTTTGGTACACTTCCCCTGCTACAGAGTGACCACCCAGACATAAACAGACAAATACACACACACACACACACACACACACACACACACACACACACACACACACACACACACACACACAGACACGCACGCAGACACACACACACACACACACACACACACACACACACACACACACACACACACACACACAAAGTTTTGTGTGTCCACCCTATAGTTGTACTATGAGTGCAATGCATTCCATAGGCATGTATGAGTGTATACCATTAAGAGATGCAGTGCACGTTTTCCACATTGCATCCAAAAGAACTATATTATTCCATTTCTACTGCCATTTCCTGGGAGAACACACACTTAATTTACATTAGTCACTCCCCTATGCGGATTACCCAGTGAGTCCACTTTCCATGCAATGGTCAGTGATGCTGTACAGGACCAGCAGGGAAGGGTTTATGAATCAGTCAAGCTTACATCACTGAGAAAACCATAGAGATTACGGCTTCCACGGTGTGGTAATCCTTTCTGAATCCAAAGAACAGTACCTTTTTTTTACAAGAGAGACAGCCAAGTTTTATTAGGAGTCTGTTTAATAGTTTGAATATTTTCTGAAAAAATTGTTTGTTTGCTATTGAAAAAATGTTACTGCAACTACCTTATTTGACCACATACCTAAAAATTTTTTCAAAAGTTAATTACATATTACATTAATGTATATTTATTTACTTATTTGCATCTGTTAACCGGAAAAGTCTGACTGTGCAACTTTTCAGTGGAGGCCCAAGGAGAAAAGCTTCGAAAAATTAAAACATTTACAGTTTTATAGATGTATTAAAAACAATGCAGAAATGCAACATCAAGAAACTGTTCATGAAAATTTCTCAAATGCAAAATAGTGGAAAAATACAGATTTTAACAATGAAGTTATAATAAGTGAAAGCATGTGCATGTTTAGTTAGCTGATAAAAAAGAAAGCTTCTTGGAGCTGCATTTCGGGAACAATTGATGGAGTTGTATACTAGACAAATGAGTAGGAGGCAAATGAAGAAGATATACAGTACTGAGGAAATGGGAAAAAGGATGTGGATGTTAGAAAAAGCAGGAAGGGCGTGGAAAAGAAGGGAACAGTAGAGGAAAGGGCAAGGGGTTATATAATAGGAAAATATTCAGTAGATTTCATTTAGCATAGCTGTTGAGAGAAAACAAAAAACAAAGGTAGTTGTGAGGTGTTATGCATTTGGATATGAGTATGCACAGGTCCATGTCTAGAAGTTTTTAGGACCTAGTTAAGTTCAGATAATGGAGAGTAGTAGGTTCTATTTTTTTTTTTTGCAACAGAGATTGAGTAGATATCATCCTCATGTTTATTTTATTATTTTTAAGTCAGAAGTAAATGTTGATTTTGTAAATTAAGATTTCTACATGGGGTTGTATTTTTGAAACAGGCATTTTAAATTAGTTTTAAGAACTTGATGGAACATATTATGCCCTTCTATTCACATGTTGCAGTATTCTGTACTCTTGGGTCTCCTCCTCTTGGTACCTGAATGTCTGGCCAGTCTTTAAAAGTTTGTAGTCAATGCATGGTGCGTGGCATGTCTGACATGGCTAGACGAGCATCATGTCTGACATGGCTAGACGAGCATGGGCCATAATAGTGATGTCTGCATGCACCAGACCTCAGAACTTCTCTCCTGCCAGTCGAATGCTAGCTGTTCCTGCCATAGCAGCCACCGGATCTAGGATCTTTGAGATAAGTACCTTGTTGGGGACCCTTTGTTTTTGAATAATTGCATGCTAGTGTTTGTTCATGTCATCCAGAAAGGGTAAATGCAAGTGCGGCCATCAGATTCCCCAAAAGGATGCCCACGAGCTCTGCCTTTTTTGTTTAGGAGCATCTCATGACCATAAGGCCTGCCCCATTTCCCAGGCCTTAAGTATATACCTGGAGAATAAGTCTCAAACGGTTAGCATTAGGTATGGAAGGGCCATCCAATCTGTGTGCCAAGTTGCCTAAGAAAAAGGCCAAGACCCAAAGGCTTATAACCATAGCTGTCCCTCCACCTCCTGAAGTTCATCCTGCAGTTGATGTTGGCCTGGAGGAATGATTGGTTACTGCTGGTACAGGCAAAGTGTGTACCAAAGTGGAAGCCGCAAAACCCTGTGTGGAAGGCACGTCCTCGGAGGCCCTGCAGACATCGACTTCCAACACTGAGGGGAAACCCAAGCTTGCATCAGCTGACTGGATGGATCTTATCACTTCTATGCTGCCATCCAACCCCAGGACTACTCCAGTTCAAACCTCTGCTAGGCCTTCCTTAAAGAAGAAAGAAAAGAGGAAGCATACCTGTCATACTGTAGAAAGTCAACCAGATTAGCATGCTTTCTCGCAAAGCCTTTTTAATGCATTTATGGGCCTGAGACCTACTGCTTCAGTAGCTTCATCATTCCTTCCCCCTGTGTTGAGTCCTAAGCTCCAAGCCTTAGATTCTTCTGAGGTGAAGATGAGGGATTGTATGAGTTCTCCTCATAGGAATCACTCTTCTATGTTTATCAACTCCCCTCCACTCTTGGCTATGCCTCCCCAGAGGAAGAATCTGCTTAAGCAGATTCTCCAGCAGAAGATCTCACTTTTGGGGAAAACATAGCTAAGATGAGGGACCACTTTAAATGGGATTCATCTGAGATGACAGAGGTACAAAAAGGTACTATGAACTCCTCTAGACAGATTCCCCTGCTCCTTCAGCTACCCTCCCAGTACTGCCAATATTCCGTGATGCATTCAGTGCAGCTTCCTTGAACCCAGACTCACAGTCCCCTGCTCTGTGCAGGCCTGATAGGTTCTATAAAGTTCCTGAGACAGCTAAATTCCTAGTGAAATGTCCTGCAGCTGACCCAGGCACAATCTCAGTCTCTACAGTCAAGGCATCCAAACTCCTTCCTTCTTCTTCTCTCCTCCCTATGGACAAAGACAGTAAGTCTATGGAATATTTGGGCAAAAATGTCTACATATCCTCTACCCTGGCTTTCATGGCAATCAATTACCAGACCTACATGTCTAAATATGCCCTAGCTCTTTTTGAAAAAGCCTCTAAACAGTTGTCTGATATCCCTGATTCTCTGGCCAAAGCTCAACTGCCCAACCTCATCTCCTTGACCTCCCAGGTCAATAGACATTCCGTTAGGTGCAGTTATGATGCTGCTGAGGCCTCAGCTAGATCTTCAGCATCACCTTCTGTCCTCAGAAGGTATTCATGACTAAGACTTCAGCCACTACCTGATGACATCAGGGCAAAGTGTCTTGATGCCCCTTTAGACAACTCAGCTCTGTTTGGCTCCAAGGTTGCAGAGCTATTTAAGACTTTGCAACAAAAGGGGAAGGAGCTACAAGATCTAAAACACTTGTTTGTCTCTCCTATCCCCAAGTTTCACAGAAACTACCTGTCTAAGACACATTTTATTTGGAAGCAGTCTGCTCCTGGTCCCCCATCCAGACCTAGGAAAGCGGCGAGGAAGCAATTAACTCCTGCCAGAACTACACAACCACCAGCACAGAAGCCTCAGTTTCAAGACAGGGCAGGTAGTCTGTGACTACCTGCCATTCTTGAACCCCCCCCCATCCCTCTATCAGTAAAGCTCTCTCACTGTCTCCATGCATGGAGACGCATCACTACAAACAGGTGAGTCTTTTCCATAATAGAAAATGGGTACTTTATGACATGGATCACTACTCCAGCTGAGAAGAGTATCCCTCAGCCACCCCAAAAAACAGCTCCCTCTCCTTCAAATAGTTTTGGACAACCTCATGGCCCAGGGCATCATCCAGCCTGTTCCACAGACAGAAAGGGGAAAAGGCTTCTATTCCAGGCTCTTTCTAGTCCCAAGAAAAGATGTATCCTGGAGACTAATTCTGGACTTCTCCCAACTAAATAATTTCCCTCAAGTGCCCACCGTCCAGATGCTCACCTTGCAAACTCTCTTCCCTTTGTTCTTGCTCAGGGTTCATGGTCACTTTGGACTTCAAGGATACCTGCCTTCACATATCCATAAGGCCTATTTCAGAAGATACCTACATTTCTCTTTGGCCTCTTCTCACTATCAATTCTCAGCCTTGCCCTTCAGTCTCTCTACAGCACTGATGATCTTCACCAAGTGCCTAGCATCAGTGATGGCCTTCTGCAGTTCTCAAAGGATCCAGATTTTTCCTTACCTAGATGACCTGTTCATCCATGTGGATTGCAAAGAATCCCTCCTGCTCCACTTGCAGAAAACCCTCTCCCCCCTGCAGGTACTGGGTTTCCAGATAAACTATCCCAAGTCCAACCTGATGCCCACCCAGGACCTAGTCTTCCTAAGGTGCAGGATTCAGATCGATATCATGAAGGCCTTCCTACCACCACAAAAGATGGAAAACTTAACACAGTACCTGCTCTTGGTATTTCAGACCAAAGAAATGACTGCCAGGCAGTACCTCAGGCTCCTGGGCCACATAGCATCCACTATTCCAATGTTGCTATTAGCAAGGCTCCACATGAGGAAGCTTCAATAGTACTTAAGATCCATTTGGACTCAGCACTGTCATACTCTGGAGTACAAAATCCCCCTGTTACCCTGCCTCAAGAAAGAGATTCAGTGGTGGTTGATTCAGGTGAACCACGACCCGGGCCTAGGTCTTCAACCTTCTCTCCCCCTACAATACAGGAAATGTACACAGACATCTCAGACCATGGCTGGGGAGCAACTTTGGGCCCCCCTAAAATTCCAGGGCACCTCGCCAAAGTTTCTCAAGCAAGAGCACATCAGTGTAAGAGAGATGAGAACAATTCTTCTAGCCCTGAAGGTTTTTCAGCCCAAACTGAAACAGGGCCCCCTAAAACTCTTCACAGACAATACTACAGTTCTGTGGTATGTCAACAAACAGGGGGAAATAAATCTTACTTGCTATGCAGGCTAGCTCTTCTAGTGTGGGAGATGGCCAGAAACACGGAGTAACACTTCAGGCAGTTTACATCTCTTTGGAACAGAACTCTCAGGCAGACACTTTAAACAGGTCCATGTAACTGTCCCACAAATGGATGCTCCACAGGAATGTATTCCTGGATGTAATCCACATATGGGGTATGCCTCAGCTAGATCTGTTTGCCTCCCCCATGAACAGACAACTTTTCTGCTTCTGCACCAGGCTTCCCAACCCTCTGGCGAGGGCAACAGATGCCTTTTCAATTTCTTGGAAGGGGATGTTTCTCTATGCACCCCCCCTTCCCTCTTATTCAGAAACTTCTATTGAAGATTCAGCAGGAAAGACTAAACATCTTGCTGGTGACCCCCTTTTGGCCAAGATAGCACTGGTCCCCCCTCCTTCTGCATTTAGCCAAGGGCAATCACCACAAGTTACCCCACAGAGTGGACCGTCTCACACAGGACAAGGGATCTCTAATCCAACTGCCCTGGCAATCTCTACACCTCACCCTGTGGGTGATAGAATTCTGATCCCTTACAGACATCTATACAATGGGGATGTGATCACAGTCCTGCAGGAGGCCAGAAAACCTAATACAAGGAGATCTTATGTATCCAAGTGGAAAAGATTCTGCATATGGTATCTCCAGAGACAACTGGACCCATTACAGAGCGAGGTCCCTTTAGTACTGTCCTAGCTGTGTGAATTATGTTTTGTAGAAGCTGATGGTACTCACCCTTTGAACCAGCCTCTAAGGCTTCCCTGAAATACTGCACATGGAAAACAGTATTCCTTGTGGCCTTAACCTCAGCTAGAAGAGTGTCTGAGTTACAAGCTCTCATGGCCATTCCCCATTTCTCATATTCCACAAAGACAGGATAACCCTTAGAACCAACTCATCTTTCATTCCCAAGGTGGTCAATGAGCTTTCCTTAAACTAAGCCATTCACCTCCTCACCTTGTTAGCTCACGCACAAAGTGACAGTGAGAGAGACTTAGACTCCCTTGATTTGCACATTCATCTTAGTTCTACCTGTACAAAACTAAGTCCATCAGGAAGTCTGACCAGTTGTTTGTCTCCTTCCATCCCAGGGCCCTGGGGAAATAAACAACAAAGCAAACTATCTCAGCCTGGATTTCAAGAGCTATTAGCTTCTGCTATGCACATCATGGGAAATCATTAGGATGTGAGGTTAAAGCACACTCCACTAGGGCAATGCCTTCTTCATGAGCCTTTTTCAAAGGTGTCGACACCTCCACTATTCTAGAACAAACAATCAAACCAAAAACCACCTCCAGAGGAAGCCTTAATAGGCAAAAATAGTAAAATGAAAAAAAGTAGTAAAATGAAAAAAAGGCTTCCACAACAGCAAAAAAGTTCACTGAGAAATTCTGTTAAAATGTAGGCTTTAATAAAATGAAGAAATAAAAAACACAAATTGTGCTGTTCAAGTTGCAGGTCAAACAGAATAAGCACTTTCAGTTAAAAAACCTTCTTCAGATCCTAGTGTGTAGACCTGACTTACTGCTGTTAAATAAAGATCCTTAATTGCTCAACCAATCACATACAGCAATCAGATGCACGCCTTCCTTAAGCCTCCATTTCATTTCTTAATTAGGCTTCTCTCTTTCAAAATAGGTTTAATAGGAACTACTCTGTTGAGCCTTGGAAATAAATTAGCTCTGAGGTTCATGATCCATTTGTTTTCTTCCTTTTCAGTTTTGTTGACAATGTCTCCTCCACGGAGGTTAGTAGTCACAGTTGAGATAACCATAAAGCTAAATGAATGCCCTGGATTTTCAGACACATGTCCATATAAGGCATTGGTTACCAGTTTATTCTTGATGTCTAACAGGTGGCGAAGTATCCGTTCCTTAAACTTTCTATTGGTCTTTCCTATATAATAGGCTTGGCACAAATTACAAGTGCCAATGTATATAACATTCTTGGTGTTGCAGTTAGTAAAACCAGAGTACTTATAGCATTTGTTAGTTACCGGATGAACAAAACTGTTGGAACATTTAATGTGGCTGCAAGCTTTGCAAAAGCCACATTTCCAAGTTCCTAACCTATTTCTTCCTTCTGTATTCTGCTTATTAGGTATTCCATCATAGTTGCACAATAAAGCCTTTAAGTTCTTCTTGTTTTTATAACCAAATTTAGGTGTTTCCCCTACAATTCTCTTAATTTTACTGTCAGCAGTTAAGACTGGCCAAAATTTCTTGATGGTTTCACGGACATCAAAGGAGTCAGTGCTGTAGGTCATCATGCATCTGACACTGTTGCTGTTCCCACCTTTCTTCACATCACTCTGCTTCTGTTTCGAGTAGTACGGTTGCCCTTTGTCATATCGAATGGACATTGCTTTGCCTATACTCATGACTAATTGTTTTGCATTGTAGCCTCTTGAAGCAAAATTCTGTAAGAGTTTGTCTTGTTCCTGAAGAAAATCATCATTGTCAGTACAGAGCTTGGATATCCTGGTCACTTGATTTTCAACAATATTCTGAAAAACATGTCTCGGATGCATGCTACTGTAGTATAGCATATGGTTCCTCCAGTTTGGTTTCCTGAATATAGTGGTGCCGATTCCTTTGCTTTTATTCATTGAAATTCTCACGTCTAAGAAATCAATCTCATTTGCTGATGTTTTCACTTCAAATCTTAGAAAGCTAGTCATACTTGTTAAATAATTGACAAAATCATTTAGGCGTTGCATACTGCCCTTCCATAGGAATATAACATCATCCACAAACCTATTGTAGAAGATGATGCATTCCTTCCATTAATTTTTCGTACTGACAATGATGATTTTCTGCAGGAACAAGACAAACTCTTACAGAATTTTGCTTCAAGAGGCTACAATGAAAAACAATTAGTCATGAGTAAAGGCAAAGCAATGTCCATTCGATACAACAAAGGGCAACCGTACTACTCGAAACAGAAGCAGAGTGATGTGAAGAAAGGTGGGAACAGCAACAGTGTCAGATGCATGATGACCTACAGCACTGACTCCTTTGATGTCCGTGAAACCATCAAGAAATTTTGGCCAGTCTTAACTGCTGACAGTAAAATTAAGAGAATTGTAGGGGAAACACCTAAATTTGGTTATAAAAACAAGAAGAACTTAAAGGCTTTATTGTGCAACTATGATGGAATACCTAATAAGCAGGGTACAGAAGGAAGAAATAGGTTAGGAACTTGGAAATGTGGCTTTTGCAAAGCTTGCAGCCACATTAAATGTTTCAACAGTTTTGTTCATCCGGTAACTAACAAATGCTATAAGTACTCTGGTTTTGATAACTGCAACACCAAGAATGTTATATACATTGGCACTTGTAATTTGTGCCAAGCCTATTATGTAGGAAAGACCAATAGAAAGTTTAAGGAATGGATACTTCGCCACCTGTTAGACATCAAGAATAAACTGGTAACCAATGCCCTATATGGACATGTGTCTGAAAATCCAGGGCATTCATTTAGCTTTATGGTTATCTCAACTGTGACTACTAACCTCCGTGGAGGAGACATTGTTAACAAAACTGAAAAGGAAGAAAGCAAATGGATCATGAACCTCAGAGCTAATTTATTTCCAGGGCTCAACAGAGTAGTTCCTATTAAACCTATTTTGAAAGAGAGAAGCCTAATTAAGAAATGAAATGGAGGCTTAAGGAAGGCGTGCATCTGATTGCTGTATGTGATTGGTTGAGCAATTAAGGATCTTTATTTAACAGCAGTAAGTCAGGTCTACACACTAGGATCTGAAGAAGGTTTTTTAACTGAAAGTGCTTATCCTGTTTGACCTGCAACTTGAACAGCACAATTTGTGCTTTTTATTTCTTCATTTTATTAAAGCCTACATTTTAACAGAATTTCTCAGTGAACTTTTTGCTGTGGTGGAAGCCTTTTTTTCATTTTACTATTCTAGAGGCAACCACTTGGATATCTGTCCACACATTCACCAAACATTACAAGCTTGACCAAATCTCTAAGTTCAGGGCTAGATTTCCCAGGGTTATCCTCCATGGATTCATAGAGAAGTCCTCTAGGCCACCACCCTTTTCCTCACAGTGAGCTTTGGTGCTCACCCAAGAGTACAGAATACTGCAACATGTGTATAATGGACATAGAATAGTTTTGTAAAATCTTATCATAACCAAAGATGTCCTTCTCTTCCATGTTGCAGTATTCCTTCCCTCCCTCTTTCCCCTCCTGTTAACATACATTTCCCTTCTTGAATGGCATAGGACTTGCACAGCTTGTCCTGGGTCTGGGGTCTGACTGGGGTGCTCAGTTCTGAGGTCCAGTGCATGCACACATCACTTTTATGGCCCACGCTCATCTAGGCAAATCAGATATCCTATGCATTGTGCAGTGACTACAAACATTTTGAAGACTGGCCGGATGTTCGGGTAATGAGAGGAGGATCCAAGAGTATGGAATACTGCAACATGGAAGAGAAGGACATCTGTGGTTATTGTAAGATTTCACACAACTATTCTATATTTGGTCTTTGTTTTGGTATCTTATTAGTCAGAAAAAGTTTAATATGATGAAAAGTTTCTCACGAGATGTGTTTAACTACTAATAAATCTTTGATGCATGTCCAAAATGGAGATGATGTGGCAAGCACCATGGTCGTGTGTCTCAGTAAATATGTGTCACAGGTCTGACTGAAGTAAAAGCGATGCATGACCCAACAAACATAACCAGATGAAATAATATTTCATCTATATGAAATAGTACTTTGGGAAAATGCAGATAGAATCTTTATTGTTCTTTGCAAAACAATCCTTGGCACTCCCTTCTGGGAATTGATTTGCTCATCCCACAGTCATTTACTTTACTAGAATTATCTCTAACATTTCCACTACTTGGAAAAATAAATTTAACCTCGGGTATCATAGACAATTCAAGGAAATGTCATTTCAGTAAACGCTTAGAAAGCACAATGATGTATTAGTAGGATCTGTGCTTCCAAGCTTCAGAGTATAAGGTTCACTCTTAATGTCTCCATGGAGTTTGCATGTTCTTACCGTCTGTGTGTGTCTGTCTGTGTGTGTGTGTGTGTGTGTGTGTGTGTGTGTGTGTGTGTGTGTGTGTGTGTGTGTGTGTGTGAGTGTGTATATGTTTCCCTGTGCTTAATCTATTTTCCAAACAATGCACTCATTGCTTGGTTGTGCTAAACTGACTTTCATTCTCCCCTTCTCTCTGTGGACAATTTTATAAATGTTATGAATAGAGACTGAGTGAGAGAGAGAGTGTGAAGGACAGAGAGTATATGAATGAAAGACGAAAAGATTGAGAGCCAAAACATCAAGGAAAGAAAAAAAAAAACATTGACTGTTGAATTTATAAAAGAAGTGTTTTTGTGAGGGATAAGTCCTCCTGCACCCCCACACCCCCAGCTACTTGTATATACCGCCTTCAAGCTCATAGAAGAGTGAATGAAAGGGAATATTACTCTGTCATACCCTACAGTGTGACAGTACATATCAAACTTTATAAATAAAAGGAAAAAACACAACCTCCAAGCAAATGAAAACCTCCACAACAAATAAACCATTCCTACATACCTACTCCTACAACAAAAATCCCCCCCCCCCCAAAAGGATGAAGAAATGAGATTTTAACATAAAACCCTCATTCCTCTTTCACTTGATCAAAATGCACATCGACAAATGAGCATGAACAGGCAAAACAGCACAGCATGTAGGCTTTCACCAGCTAAAGAAAGCAAAATGTCCAAAACTATCTGAATAGTAGTATAAAAATATTTGTAACCTAAAATGTGAACACAGCATTAAATGTAATACCTGTGGCTTAAAATGTATAACTAGAAATCGCTTTTCTTTAAATGTATTCAGTGTTTTGTTCATGTACTTTAAGAGTAGAGAGGGTCCTGTCTGTACCAATATGAGCAGGTCAGCTGTATGACAGTTTAGATATAAGTAAAGTTAGCCCGGGTAGAGAGTGCTCAAAATTTGTAAAAGGAATTCAGTGTCCAGAGTAGCTGTTCTATGACAGACAACTAACACGTGAATAACTTTCTTGGAGACAAAGCTGGAAATATTCTTGCCAGAAAAAAATCTAGAACAGCTAGTATCAGGCAGTTTCCCAGCTGTACAAGTCTGAACTGAAGCCACTGGTTGTGTATTTTAACTAATAACCGTAATACTTTAGTTTGTTTGGAGTCACTTTCCTTGTACTTGTGTAGTATAGAGCACACTGTTTCCTGTTCCAGTCTCAGCTGCATAAATCTTCCACAATAATGGATTTTGGTCAACATTTTTGTCAACAGGTATCATTTCTAAAGTCCAGAGATTTATTGCTGCAAATGTGAGTGCAAATTCCCCAGAGATAAAAAGGAGAGAAAGATTCTTGTGGTATGCAGATATTTTTTTTGTGCATCTGTGTGTGAATCTGTGTGCTAACTAAGATGACCATAGTGTTACAGTTGCCACAGATCATAGTGGCTACAGCCAAAGGAATGGTCACCAAAGCTATTGTCAAAGGCTACCCAAAGTAGTGTCATTGTTAAAACAGCTAACCTGGGAGGAGTTCATTGAGGCATATCTTATCACCTTTCAGTAGTATGCCCACACTGAAGGATGGTACCAAGCTAACTTGATCAGGATTTTATTAGCTCATTTAAATGGATAACCATTAAAAGCCTTCAAAGACATGTAGGAGACTGAGCACCAAGACTACCATAAACTGAAAAAGACTTTACTGAATAGAGCTGGAGCTACCACAAAGAGACAAGCTCAAAAGTTTAATAGCTAGACATTTTTTCATAACAAAATGGTATGGACACAAGTATTTATTTATTTGGCATTTGTTTACCGGGAAAGTCCGACTGGGTCATGGGGAACCCATTTTCAGTGGTGGCCCAGGGAGAAAAGCTCCAGATACATACGGTTAACAGAATGAAAAACTAAACAGATATAATAAAGCCATAACATTCGAGCACAAATATGAAAACAGCACATTAGTTTTTCAGAATGAGAACTTAACAGACATAATAAAGTTATAACATTCAAGCACATAATTTGAAAAACTACACATTAGTTTGCCAGAATAAAAACTCAACAGACATAATAAAGTCATAGTGGTCAAGCATAAATTATATGGAAAGCCTGAAAATATAAAGATGCAACATTATTTGCATAATAGATGATTATCACTAAACAACAGTAAAGTTACCCTAGCTCTACCCATCTTCTCTCTACCTTACTGTATGCTTCTCCTGTCCTAATTTATCTAAACAAGAGTGATTTAAACAAGCTATCAGTATGTAAAACAAAATAGCAACATTCTCCACAAACTCCTACCGCACCCACCACAGTCAGGCCCTTAAACAGCTTTCCTGGCTTGAATTCTCTAACACCGTAGCTCTAAATCAACTTCTTCTAGTTCACCAAATACTGTACCAACTTGACAAAACTCCAACCTCACAAGACCTGATCATTCTCTACTCCAATAACCGAGAACTTAGATCCACTAACTGGGCACTAATCGCAATCTCCAAAAGCCATTACAGCTCTGGTGACTCCCTATATTCTAGCAACATTGCCAAGACATGGAACTCCCTAACACTATAAATCAGGTTACAACCTAACAAAACCATCTTCAAAAAACAGCTTATTTCCCACCTAAATAACTCCTGGACATGCAACTGCCTAGCACCTGGCATATTCTAACTCCTTTCCCCTACCCACTATCCAACCTCCTCTTTAAAGCTCCCACAGATGCACTATATATTATCACACGTTACTTGTAACTGCTTAGCACCTGGCTGACATATTTTAACTCCTTTCCCCTACCCACTATCCAGCATCTTTAAAACTCCCAGAGATGCACTATATATTATCACATATTACTTGTAACTGCCTAGTACGTGGCTGACATATTCTAACTCCTTTCCCCTACCTACTATCCAACCTTTTTAAAACTCTCACAGATGCACTATATATTATCACACATTACTTGTAACTGCCTAGCACCTGGCTGACATATTCTAACTTCTTTCCCCTACCCACTATCCAATCGCTTTAAAACTCCCACAGATGCACTATATATTATCACACGTTACTTGTAACTGCCTAGCACCTGGCTGACATATTCTAACTCCTTTCCCCTACCCACTATCCAACCTCTTTAAAACTCCCACAGATGCACTATATATTATCACACGTTACTTGTAACTGCCTAGCACCTGGCTGACATATTCTAACTCCTTTCCCCTACCCACTATCCAACCTCTTTAAAACTCCCACAGATGCACTATATATTATCACACGTTAATTGTAACTGCCTAGCACCTGGCTGACATATTCTAACTCCTTTCCCCTACCCACTATCCAACCTCCTCTTTAAAACTCCCACAGATGCACTATGTATTATCACACGTTACTTACCAACTCACTGTCGCCTACTCCCCACTGCCCCATCTATACCCACTAACTCTCCCCTAGACTAAGTTGAAAAGCTTTCCCTTACAATGTCAATGCACCTCATATGAACGTGTCTATATTCTCCTCCTTTTTTAGTTTTTCCTTTCTTGTCTTATCTTCAGTACATCTTCAAGATTATCTCTACTAAACATACTGTATGAACAACAATTAAATGTTACTACCTGCTATACTTTTAATTGTATGTTTAAACCACTATACTTATGTAAATATCTTATGTAATCATATGTTATTGTTGCTATATTTTTATAACTGAATGTGTAAATATCTGATGTATAGTATGTTGGCAATTGTTCTGGAGCTTTTCTCCCTGGGCCTCCACTGAAAACGGACAACTCTGTCCAGTCGGACCTTCTCGGTAAACAAATGTAAAATAAAATAAGTAAATAAGTTATCATAATGATTATTAATATTCAAGAGGTCATGAAATAAGGTAGCAGATTATACTGGTGAAGTTGTAAGATACTATGAGTAGAGAAGGGTAGGATGTGATAGAAGGAATAGTAGGAATAGATGTGGAAAAGATAAATCTCAGTCAACAATCCCTGATATGGTTTGTCTAACTACCAACAGGCTACAAAATGGGAGAACAACCTCTCCCCACTACTCCCACTATCCACAGGTGTACCCCAAGGTTCAATACTTGGCTCCCTGTTATTTATCATATTTACAAACAACCTTAATAAAGCAACCCAACTTGCCTCAATCATACAATATGCAGATGATACATCTCTCATCTGCTCAGCCACCTCCCCCAACAGCTACAAGAAAAGATGCAAAAAGCATTCCTGGAAATTGAAACTTTTCTATCTAACCACCAACTCATCCTAAACCCAAATAAGACCAAACTAATAATTTTTACCAACAGAACTACCAAACAAATCTCCCTGTCCCTCTCTATTCATTCTGCAAATAGTATCATAACTGATCCTGCAAACCAGGCCAGGCTTCTTCACAATAGATGACCGTCTCAGTTTCAATACTCATATTGCACTTACCATTAAAAAAGTCTACGCAAAACTCAATGCACTTTACAGAGCCAAATCTTACTTAACACCCCAAGCAAGTCTAGCCACAGCTAGTGCTCAGCTACTCTCTTCACTTCTCTATTGCTCTCACATCTTCACTAACTTACTCAAGACTGGTCTTCATAATCTAGAAACTTACTATAGAAAAATTGCCACCAATCTACCCTTAAAGCCCACCATTGTTCTGCTCTACTTCAACTCAGCTGTTTAGAACTCCCCAACTTGTTAACACTAAACCAACTTACCCTCACCCATAAAACTATATCAACCCAGATAGCTGCCCTGCAATATCTACCCTAGTCCAAATACAAGTAAACAGCACATCCCTTAGATTTTCTGATAGACCTCTGCTCAAAACAACTCAATCACATAACAACCATGGTGACTCCCTTTACTCAAACAAAATAGCCAAGGCTTGGAATAGCCTACCCTTAAGCTTACCAAACACCACCTGCTGTTCTTCCTCCAAAACAAAATTAAAAGTATATCTAAATAACAAGTGGCTCTGCCATTGTAATACCCTTGGTTAATTTTCTCTCTCCTGCCAATTTTTTCTTCAGACGGTTGTATTTCTATTTTCCTACAATGTTATAGTTGATCACCTCCCAACGTTTTTTGATTTTTGATTTTACTTTCCGTAATTCATATTTCTCTCTCTTGGTCTACATCTCTTTTAAACTCTACATGCGCTTAAAGCTCTTCTTTTTACACATGCTCATTATTTTTGTCTCAACTTTTCACCCAGTTAACAATGAGTTCTGTAGTGTAGATGTTTTTCAGTTTTGTTACTATGATATATTATTTCTCATTTTAGTTTTCTTTTTCACAGTGTTTATAATGTACTGTAAAAAACTTATTTATATGATCATTTATGTTTTATATACTCTATATTTCTACTGGGTATCTGTTATTTCTTATCTGTTTTGTGAAGCTTTTCTCCCTGGGTCTCTGCTGAAAGTGGACTACTAGCCCAGTAGCCCAGTCGGACACTACCTAGTAAACAAATGTAAAACAAATATATATATATGGATGTAACCTCAGGGGAGTATGTGTAGAGGAAGGGAGGCTATAGATAGTAAGTAGTGGGGACAGATAAACTAGAGGTAGAAAAAGGTATTAGAGTAGCTCAGTCTGGGCTCATACAGGAACAAATACAAGCTTTGTTGAAGAATGCTTTTATAGAGGTTTTGAAGGAGTGCAGGTTAGTAGCAGTTTTGACTTCCATAGTTTTGCAACAGAGCAAGAGTAAAGGCATAAACCTGGGGGTTTTGTTAAGTTTATAAGTTATAAAAGTTGACTAATGGGTTGATTCAACACTGATATCCATCTCCAAAAATTTCTCAGACATCCTCACAGTTACACAACAGGCCTTTGCTTCTATCTAATCATGGCTTACTAATGCACAACTTATGCTAAACCCCCAAAAAACTAAACTTCTACTTGTCTCTACAAAATCACCTGACATTGATTTCAAAATCCTTGCTAAAGATGGCACAGAAATAGAACTAGTAAAAACAGCAGAACTACTAGGTATAACAATAGATAAACTCACATACAAACCACACATCCTAACTGCAATAAAGAAAACCCATTTCAGACTAGGTAAACTATATCGCCACAAGCTCTACTTGGATAAAAATACAAAAATAAAACTAGCCAATACCCTACTCATCCGCTCCCTTCTATATGGTAGTGCCATTTTTACTAATCTGCACATAACCCTTAGTAATAAATTACAATCCTGTTACAACAAAATAGCCAAATTCGCCTTGGAAATACCACACCGTTCTCATCGCTGTCATGCCATCACCAAACTAAAATGGCTAAAGTTTTCCCAGCATCTACAATACACCCAATTAACCTTAGCCCACAAACTAATTTCTAAACCAAATGACTGCCCTGCCCTCAACTCAATCCTACAAACATACACCCCCCACTAGAACACTAAGATCTTCCTGTAAACACATGCTTACTGTAACTAAACCCAACAAAAGAGCAGGACAATGTCTGTTCTCCCATACCATAGCTAGACTATGGAATAACCTTCCATCAGAAATAACCCAAATTGACCAGCCAAAAATGTTAAAGTAGCTCTAAAAACACATTATCTAAACAATCCATCCTGCACCTGCCTCTGGAGCAAACCACCTTAAACAGTACATTTCACCAAGTACTAAGATGACAAAACTTTGCAAAACCCAGTCTTCACATTTACTACTGTATTCCTACTATACAGGATACTATAATCTTACCAAAGAAAGTACTGTTTCTTAGTCCATGCCTTGTCTATTAATGTAACAGTACAACCTACTGTAAGGATTTTTCTAGTTCAATTCAATGTAAATCCTAAGAAATGCAAATTGTAATACTTGTTTCTCCATGTTATATCTGTAATACTTTTAATGTATTTTAAATATTGTCTTTCTTTTGTAATGCTTGTGGAGCTTTTCTCCCTGGGCCTCCACTGAAAATGGGTCATCTGACCCAGAGGACGTTCCCGGTTAACAAATGTTAATAAATAAATAAATAAAGAGCAGGACAAACTAGTGGGCTGTGGATGATTTTGTATGCCATAGTATATATATATATATATATATATATATATATATATATATATATATATATATATATATATATAAATTGGAGGCAGCGTTCAAGCCGTCTTTGGGAATGTAGGGCTTTACAGTGTAGAGTAAGAGGGGTTGTGTTTATGGCAAATTTGACAATTTTGTTATAGCAGCTTTCTAATTTTTTTTCTTACGGAGATCTGTAAATTAGTTAGAATAGGGGCCCCATATAACAGTGAGGGCAAGAGGTAGGTTTTGGCCAGGGTAATTTTGGTAGCTGCTGTGAGGAAATTTTTATTCCTGTATAGCATGCCTAGCTTTTGGTATATTTTTTATACTGTTTTGTATGTGTAGGTCAAACGTGAAATTATTGTCAATTGTGACACCTAGTAGTTTGGTATGCTGAACCATTTCAGTTCAATATTGTTCGCTAAAAAGATCTTGAAGTTTGTTTAGTTGGAGCTATGTTGTTTCTGGGTGAAGAGAAGGAGCTTTGTTTTTTTGGGGGGTTCAGTAGGAGTACCACATTGGAGAGCCATGTTTCTAAGGAAGAGAAAGCTTGCTGTGTTACATGTTGTAAGTGAGTTAATATGTCTGATATGCAAATGATAGTGGAGTCATCTGCATATTGGATTAGAGTGCCTTCACAGGAGGATGTATGTAAGTTATTAATGAAGACATTAAATAGTAATGGGCCAAGGATGGATCCTTGAGGTATACCTGTGGGGGTGGTTTGATATGGGGAGATAGAGCTCTACCATTTTACAGCTTGCTACTTGTCAGCTAGGTAGCTAGAAAACCACTGAAGGGAGGGGGGTGCTAGACCAATGTTGGAAAGCTGTTTAAGGAATTTGGGGTGAGATACCATGTCAAATGCATTTGACAAATCTAGAAATACTGCAGATACTAGTCTGCCAGTGTCACAGGCTTTGTTGGTGTCCATGCTGAGGTACTGTGTGCAGGTCTAAAGCCATGCTGAGTGTGGGAAAGTAGGTTGCTGTGTGTAAGATTATGGAGAAGTTGTAGTTGAACACATTTTTCTAGAATCTTAGAGAGGGGGCAAGATTGCAATAGGATGAAGGTTTGTGATGTCAGTGGAGTTACCTCCCTTATGTAAAGGGATAATGTGTGATCTTTTCCATAGGTTAAGGACATGTGATTTGGCTATGGATCTATTAATTAAGATGCTAACAGGGAATGCTATTGCCTCTGCTGCAAGCTTTAGGTATTCTGGTGGGAGGTTGTCTGCTGTGGTTGAGCAAGTTTTCAGTTTTTGTATTAGCTTTTTTATTTGAGATAAAGGGGCTGAAAAGTAAGTGGAGGATGGCTTGGTTTTTGGTTATGAGTGAGGGGTTGGTTGTGTGTGTGTGTATGTGTGTGTGTAATGTGCGAGGTGTATAGAGGTTAGTACTGGGGGTATTAGTATATGTAGTGAGTTGGGGTGGATGAGTTGGTTAACTTTTAGGTTGGATTTGTTGGCCATTTAGGCAGTTTTCCATCTCTTTCAACTTGCTGGCTTAAAAGACTGCGTTTGCGCTTGTTCCCCACCTTTCCTGTAACTAGTCTAGTACAGGTACAGATTTGCTGTATCCAGGACTCTTTGTAAGCTTCTGAACCCCCCAAGCCTTTCTGTGTTGGAGGGAAGCCTTCTAGCTTATCAGTGGGAGTGGTAAGCATTAGGTAGCCTATCTACCACAAGAGGAGTGGTTCCTGGCCCAGAAATTGTAGCTACTGGCCGTTTGGGCAGTTTTTCCTCATCTCTTTCAACTTTCTGGTTTAAAAGCCGCACTTGCGCTTGTTTCCCACCTTTCCTGTTACTAGCCTAGTCCAGATACAGAGTTGCTGTATCCAGGACTGTGGGTAAGCTTCTGCGCCCCGCAAGCTTTTCTGTGTTGGAGGGATGCCTTCTAGCTTATCAGTGGGAGTGGTAAGCACTAGGTAACCTATCTACCACAAGAGGAGTGGGTCTGGCCCAGAAATTGTAGTTTATTGGCCGTTTGGGCAGTTTTTTCCATCTCTGTCAACTTTCTGGTTTTAAAGCCTGTGTTTGCACTTGATCCCCACCTTTCCTGTAACTAGTCTAGTCCAGGTACAGATTTGCTGTATCCAGGACTGTTTGTAAGCTTCTGAGCCCCCCAAGCCTTTGTGTTGGAGTGCAGCCTTCTAGCTTATCAGTGGGAGTGGTAAGTACTAGGTAGCCTGTCTACCACAAGAGGAGTGGTTCTTGGCCCAGGAACTGTAGTTTATTGATCATTCGGGAAGTTGCCCATCTTTTTCAACTTTCTGGTTTTAAAGACCACACCTGAGCTTGTTTCCTATCTTTCCTGTAACTAACCTACTGGAAATCACTAGAAAGCCTTAAACTGATACAAACCTTCTAGCTTAAAAGAGAGACTTTGGAGAGATTGAGTATCGTTTTTTTGTATTTTCTTGCTGTACTTAACTGTTTTCTGCCTAAACGCTGATTTTTCCAGCACTTATTGTGATTTAAAAGCTTGTTTTTTTTTTTCACATATTGTACTTATTTGACTGCCTGCACTTTTAAAATGTTTTTTTTTTTGTTTAAATAAATTGTTTAACTGTTGTAGGCTACACACTGAAGTGCAATAGCCTTTTCTGATTGCTTGTAGTTGTTTAAAGCTGTTTTAAGTGTACTTTTTGTTGTTTTTGCCTTATCTTGTCAAAAAAAAAATTATTGTTTCCCGCCTTTCTAAGCTAGTATAGTCCAATTTTCAGGCTAGTGCTGAATTCAGGGCTGTGTTACAAGTTTCTGAGTTGCCCATACCTTACTTGGATAGAGGGAAGTTTCTATGTTCACCTGTGAGAGAGGGAGGGAAACTTTGAGCAGCCATATGTCCCTGGAGGAGTGGTTCCAGCCCAGACGTTAGTAGTTTAAAAACCGCGTATGCACGGTTTTGTGCGCCGGACAGCACTGGTTTGCTAGGGTTAAATTATCCCCAGCTCCACTAAGTATCCTCTTTAGTTTTTCACTTGAAACTAGTCTAACTCTCAACCTAAGCACTCAAAAATCATCCTACAGCCCAGCACTTGGTCAGACCTAATAGCAAGCACTAATATACCCCGACACTTGACTGCCCAGCAGGGCAAGGCTCTTTATCCACCCCTCACCAACCAAGTGACTAAGCAGCTCACCCTACTATTCAGGCATGACCAAAGGGCAACTTCAGTTGTACTCTCCAATCCAGCTGGAGAATCTGGGTATCCTGAGGCAATGTTACAACTGCCTCATGTACACAGACAGCCCTCTCCTCCTACCACAAAACACTAACATATGTGAGAGATGCAATTATACAGCCAAACTGGAGGCTAATGTCTCTCCACCCAAGACTGGAACAGACAGTCATGAGGAGAAGGTTAACACTTGCACCACACCTCCAGCCTCACATAGACCTACTAAACCAGCACTGGCAAAAATACACATAAATACATGAAATCATACTTGGAGGCTCTAAATAAAAACCTGCAAAAGCATCAGAGAGCTCCAAAGCAGACACCCACAAAACCTGCATGTCCCTGTCACAAACCAGACAACACATAAATCACAAAATCAATGTGCTGCACAATCACAGCCGTTAAGGTGAAATAACATACCTAACATACTATTAATAGATGACTCAATAGTCAGGCACACTGAACGCCCACTCACTAGGCTGGAGAAAGAGAAGGTTACTGTTAGCTGCCTATTGGGAGCCAGAATCTGCCACATAACGCACGCACTCAGGTCACTCCAGAACAAGTACAAATATGACTCTATCATTGTTCATGTTGGTGTGAATGACCTGAAATGTACCTCCCTGGACTATATGAAAAGAGACATGGAAGAGCTCTCTGATCATGTAGCCCTGGCAGATATGACCCTGACCCTGAGTAGCATCCTGCCCTCACCAAGAATGATACCTCAGTATAAAGAAAAATGATCAATTTCAACAACTGGCTAAGCTTCTGGTGTCATTCAAAGGGGATCCAGTGTCTGTCAGCCTGGGATGACATGCTCGACAAGCCACGTTGCTTCACCAGAGACGGCTTGCACCTGTCACTCCTTGGCTTTTGAATACTGGCCAAGGCTCTTGCTGCCCCCATAGTGCCTTTTTTAGGCAAGGCTCAAAATTCAAACCCACCACCATAAACAGCACAAGTAAAAAAATGAGGGTTATGCTACTCAATGCCAGGAGTTTAAATCTCAAAATGCATGCGCTCGAAGCACTCCTAAGTATGGAGAACGTCAACATCTGTGCAGTAACTGAAACCTGGTTCAAGGCTCCAGAGAGCACTCCAGCACTACTGGGCTACAACTCATACCACACATTTCAGTCAAAGAACACGGACCGAAACACAAAAGGAGGGGGTGTATCCATATTCATCAAGGATACTCACACCTCCAGGTTAGTGTTGCAGCATGATACCTCTGAGATCATTCATGTGCAACTAACATCGGGCAAATCTGAAATGCAATGCAAATTGTGGCCTGCTACAGATCACCCTCCATTACCTAGGACCACCACTCCGCCTTTCTGGAGACACTGGAAAACATGAAGGTCCTACCAAACACCCTGATATTGGGCGATTTCAATTACCCTATCATTAACTGGGAAAACTACTTGAGTACAAACTCCCAGGCTCCTTGAATTTATCAACTCAAATGCCCTGGATCAGCTGGTAAACTCCCCTACCAGAAGCCACAACATATTGGACCTGGTCATCACCAACATGGGCGACAGGTGTTCCGTACCGGAGGTCAACCCGTCACTGGTTAGATCAGACCATAAACTAATAACCCTGGATATCCACACCCCACCACCACCCCCAACCAAGGAAACTACAGTAAAAAACTTTTCTAAAGCAAACTTCACCTTACTTAAGGCAGAGGTGGTAAGTTTCACAGCCCCCACACTAAAGGATAACACTGTCCAAGATGCAGAATCCTTTACAATTGCACTCTATGAGCACCTATAAGGATGCATGGATCATGCCATCCCTAGCAATACCAAGACTCACTCGCCTAAGAGAAGAAAACCAGTCTGGTGGACCTCTGCCATAAACAGGTTATACAACACACGGAGGAAACTAGTTCAGAAAAAAAGCAAATCCCAAGAAGGAAAGACATCCCTGATCAGTATCAGTAAGAAACTAAAGTCCCTCATAAAATCATCCAAGGCTAACTTTGAAAGAAAAATAGCCAAGGATTCGAAAGATAACCACAAAGCCTTCTTTAGCTATGTCAGGAATCTAAGTGGCAACTCACAGATATGCTCTGAGCTAGTGCAAAATAGCACAAAAAATACTGAACCTACTGATATTGCCAACATCCTGGCAGATAGATTCAGTGCAAACTTCACCTCCCTCTCACCTTCAAAAGGGCCCACAACAATACCGGAAAAGTGCAGTGTCCCAGAAATCACAGAAGTACAGGTGAAAACAGCCTTTTAAAAATCCAAAAACATAGCATCAATGGGGCCAGATGGTGTACCAGGCTGCGTCTTGCACGAACTACAGAACAAACTAAGCCCCCATCTAAACACGCTGTTCAACCTCAGCCTCTCCACAGGCTACGTGCCCATAGAATGGTGCACAGCAACGGTTATCCCACTCCACAAAGGAGGGGCCACAACTGACCCTGGTAACTATCGCCCCATAAGCCTGACTAGCCTGGTTTGCAAGGCTATAGAGCGCATCATCATGGAACTCATTAACAAAGGCATTGGGAACCTCCAAACACTTGACTCGACCCAGTTCGGCTTTGTTAAGGGCAAATCATGCCTACTAAACCTGGTTGACTTTTTCGAGACAGTCACCAAGGCCATAGATGAGGGAAAGGTGGTTCACACAGCCTACCTTGATCTTGCCAAGGCGTTTGACACCATTCCTCACTCGGGTATTATAGAAAAACTCACCAGCCTGAACATAAACCCCTACATCACAAGATGGGTTGCCAACTGGCTTACAGACAGAACTCACACGGTAAGAATAGCAGGCTCCAGGTCCAACTCTAAACCAGTCACAAGTAGTGTCCCGCAAGGCTAAGTTCTGGGACCCCTACTGTTTGGCATATATTTCCCAGAAGTACAGGCAAACACAGGAGGACTATGGCTAACCAAGTTTGCCGATGACTGCAAACCGGGAGCCATAATTGACTCTCTGGCTGACATGGACATCCTTCAAAAAGGCCTTACTGAAACAGACACCTGGTGTCAAAGTCATGGCCTCAAGCTAAATGCCAAAAAATGCATAGTCATCCCGTTTGGGAAAAACAAAACACCTACGAATTACCACATAGGTGGCAACCCCCTTAATACAGAAGAGACAATAAGAGATCTGGGGACCCAGGTAGATAGCAATCTCTCCTTTGACAATCATATTGCCAAAGTAGTTAGGAAATCCTTCTATGTGGCCCATCTAATTACTAAGGGGTTTGCATCTAGACATAAAGAGGTTATAGTGCCCCTCTACTCGTCACTCATCAGACCCATCATAGAGTACAATGCCCCATTTGGAATGTACCTCACAAGACACTTCCAACAACTGGAAAGACCACAAAAGCACCTCACTATGAGGATTACTGGCCTCAAATATATGTCCTATGCAGCCTGACTGAAAAAACTCCAGCTGTACTCAGTGGCATATCACTTACTCAGAGGTGATCTCTGCCTGACTTACAAAGCCATGTCCAACTCAGAATTGATGGACATGCTCCACCTAAAGAAATCCAAGTCACTGTGAGCCACGCGCTCTAGTGAGCTAAACCTCACCACAACAATAAATAGAACATGCTGGAGGGATAGATTCCTGTCACAGAGACTCCCCATGCTTTGGAACAAAATTCCTAACTACATTAGGCAGAGCTCCTCACTAACACTCTTCAAGAGAAGCCTTGACGAGTGGATGGGTAACAGAAAATACACCCCTGGGATCACTTCATTGGCTCTGCTTGACAGAGGCCCAGTTAATTAATCAATGGGGCGGCGAAAGCTAACACACTCTGGCTAGGCTTAAAAATGCACTCGAACCTATGAACTATTTGGACTCTATAAAGCATGTGTTGAATTTGGTGGCTGTTTGAAGAGGTGGTATATTGGGGTATGGATTAAGATTATTTTTATTTCTTGGTTTGAGCAGCGATGTTACAGAGGAACAGAAATTCTTATCTGGTTATCCTGAATGTAGGAATAGTATGATTTTTTTTATCCTGCAATATTTGTCTTTTTGTTTGATTGCAGAGTTCTCTGCATAACTGAATATTTATGTCATTTTTATTCTTTAGACAGGCAGTCCATGTTTTGTCCCTGTCTTTCACAAGAATTTGACACAATTTTGTCAGCCATGATGCATGGTAATTTTTTATTCTTTTTGTTTGTTGAGGGGCTAGGGAGTTAAGAATACTTAGGAAGGTGCTGTTGAAATGTTCAACTGCATCATTAAGGGGAAGTCTTTTCAGATGGACCATTCTATAGCTTTTAGAGATTCATTGAAATACCTCTTTGCTGAATTTTTGTAGGTTGCATATAGTTTTGAACTTATGTTGCTTTGTGAGTTGAGTGATACTCCTGTGAGTATAGGCTGGTAGGTGGTCACATAAGAAGTCGGGAGTGTGCCTGAGGATGTAAAGTTAGAAGGCCCCAAGACTAGTATGCAGTCCAGGGTGGAGTGTTGGACATTATTTTTGCTATATCTGGTAGGAGGATTTAAAAGCTGAGTAAAGCCACAGAGGTTTATACTGTTTGTTGGGTGGTGTGAGCTTAGTGTCTGCCAGTCAATGTTAACATCCCCTAGGATAATGGTTTTGTCCAGTATTGTTTCGGATATCCAGGCTACAATATTTTCTAGAATGGGAATGTTTTGCCCAGGAGAGTTGTAAAAAACAACTATGCAGATTTTCTTAGATGAGTCAAATTTTAGAAATGTTATACGGATTTCTGCTGTGCAGAATTTTGGTGTATTATTTGAGTATGGGGAAAAAATCAAGTTGTTAAGAAAATTAGGACTATTCTACCAACTTTTATTTTTTCTGTCTACTATGACAATGCTGTAACCAGGGGGGAGAATTTTCTTTTATTTTTGGTTTTAGCCAGGATGACTGGGTTAGAATGTGTTAACCAGGCATGAAAGAGTGTCAGTTTATTGCACATGCTCCTGACATTAAGAGTGATAAGTTTTAGTTTTTTTTTGTATAGTAGGAATCAGAACTGGGTTGGGGTGAATGTCCCTGCACAAGTTTCAGGCAGTAAAAGAATGTCTAGTTGTTTTAGGAGTTTTAAGTAATTTGGGTATTTGTATTAGTTTTAGGTTCTAGTGGTTAGTATTGAGGACATTAGGGTGGAAATAGAAGAAGACTGGTATAGAGATCAGTGTTGGGGTTATTTGGGAGACGTTTGTGGTAGAGGGATTGAATGGTGATGAGGTAATAGTTGAAGAATGCTTCGTAGTAGTGTTGCTGGAGGAGTTGCTAGGACAGAAAGGTGAAGAAGGAAAATAAATGAGAGGCATGAGTACAACAGCATGATTTGTGGAGAGAGAGGCAGCTTAAATGAAAGTAGAGGGGGAATTAGGGCTGTTGGAAGTGAAAAAGTTATTGAGGGTAGAGTATACGTGAAAATACTGTGGGACAGTAGTGTAGAAAAGGGGGGTGTTTAGAGTAATATGGGTGAGATGTGGGAGGGGGATGTTGTGTATTAGACTGCTTGGAGTGTAGTTGGAATTGGAGGGAGTTTGCAGAAGGTGTACCTAAAGCAAGTATAAGTTTATAAAAGAAGAATGGTAGGTTTCCCTAGTATCTTTGGAATATAATGAATAGAGGGATATTAAAGGCTAGAGTATATTGATGTAGTCAAAATAAGAACAACGAGGGTTTATTTGGGAAAAAGAAAAGGATACAATATGGAATAGATAGCTACTATTAGGGAGGGTGTGATTATAAATGAATATAATGCAAAGCAGTATGGAGGGAGAAATATGGTTGGCAATGGGGCTAAAAATTAAAAAGAGATCAGGATGTAGAAAACAAGAAACAGAAGTGAATGTATAGAAGTAGTAAGGTGATTTTGTGATGCTTTGGAAATAGTCACATGTGAAATGTGTACATGGGAAGTATAAGAGTAAGAGTAGGTAGGTGGGTTGGAAATGGGGTCGGGTAGAGAACCACCTACCATCAGGTCAATTTATAACTGAGAACAATTGATTTATAACCTGAACAAAGCAATTAAAAAGAAATGTAAGTAAAACCATTTTTTGTCATGTCCTGAGACTAAATACCTGACAGATGCAGTATAGTCTACCGGCCAAGGAAAAGGACACAGTTGGCAACTTAGTAAAGGGGTCTACGATTTCACAGAACAGGCATGTATTTAACTGATTAAAGTTAATATGCAGCAAGATTCTTCATGATAAATATGATTACACGAAACAATGACAAAAGTCTCAGGAAACTTGTAGGTCTACGGCTTTGTGACATAGCTCCTGTAATATCGGGGTCAGATGCAGTGATTGCAGGTTATGAAACAATGACAAAAGTCTCAGGAAACTTGTAGGTCTAGAGCTTTGTGACAGGACTCCTGCAATACTGGGGTCAGATGTAATGACTTCAAGCTCTGCTCTGTGAAGGAAAGTAGTGACTGAGTATAAGAAGAGACAACAGTAGTATGTAATAAGTAATCCAATAAACGATGCTGAGAGGTAACCAATGGTTTAAAAAGTTACCACCATAAAAAGTCCACAGAAATACGCAAATAAATAAAGCAAATGAGGTATAAAAATCCAAACGTTGACCTTTATTTGTTACAAATGGTAAGCGCTTTCACTAATGCTTCTTCAGACCGTTAAAATTCAAATGCTTTACTTAATTCATTATATATACAACACGTGAATAACCTCTAATCAAGCTCTTTAAAGGGCTATGAACTCAAAAAGGTATACATTTGTCTACATCCACCATAGGAAACCATTTAAAGACATATTCAACTTACATTCGCTGCAACATTAGGCCACTTGATAGCTAAAGTAGCCCATTGTAAGTTGTTATTTAAATATAGCTTAATTCCAACTGTATACTTATATAATATATATTAATTACGTTTACAATATATAGGTTACAATCGGCTACAATGTTAAACTACTTGTTAACTACAGTAGCCCATTATAGATTTTATTTTAGTATACCTTGATTGTTGCTGATTTGTATATATGCTTGTATAATACAAATTATTGACATTTACAGTATATAAATTGCAGTAAATGGCTATATAAATTCATACTATTACAGCCAAAAATAGTTGGGTTAGACCTGTACATCTTATAATGTAAAAAAATATCCCGATATCTAAATATATGTAAAAACACTTAAAAACATATGAATACAAATTCCCGTGAAGCACAACGCTTCAAGAGAAATACACTTTGAGCCTCCAAAAACAGTCTATCTAATGGATGCTGAAAACAATACATTGCAAAAGATCAATCATGTACATGCCATCTAATTAATTTCTACTATCTACCATCACACAGAATTAGCATCATCGAGACCACAGCCAGATAGCTACCACCAGCCCACACCATGTTCAGCACCTAGCCCTCCAATAGATGGTAAATGCCTATATACACTAAGATGCTGGACACAATGCGAGTCGATCACACACACTCCACCCAGCAGTACAGTCCCAACAAGACCGACACATGTAGCATAACAGCAGCAAAATGTTATAAATATCCTAAGTATATCATAAATACTAAATAAGCAGTTAACATTACTCTTGAAATTAAATATCATAACTACTAATTTAGATTTATAAATTCTAAAAAACATGAGTGCATTTCACCAAATATCAGCTAATGTCAAGCATACTTGCCAATGTTATGGTGATAAATAAATATAAGTGTCATTCCAATATTCTTTCAAGGCCTATTCTCATCAGTACCAATGTTAACATAGAGATGCCTCTCTTGATGACACCAATGATGTAAAGCTAATACCTACCTATATATAACCAGTACTAAACAAAGGAGCTATCACATTCTCTTAAGACGTCTCGCTCTAAGAGCGGGTTTAATGGATGCCCTATCATTAAGGCCCTTTCCTTTATCTGCCCTAAATGTCAAAATCCAGTTAACCTCCATATTTCCTTCCCTTATACCAGGCACAAGTTGATCCACAACCATAAACTTAAAACTATGATGCATGCCCTCACTACAAACATGTTTTGCTAGGGCATTATGGTTGTGTCCTATACGTATAGCATAGAGATGTTCCCTAATTCTAGTTTTTACTGTTTAGTTTTATTTTACTTTACCGATTCCACGGTGACAACATTTTAACAGTAGTATGTAACTTAAAGCATAATATTAATGTACAATTATATCCAGAGAGTCAACAACATAACAAAAATGATAGAAATGATAGTAGCGGACCAGTTCTAAAAATCTTTACCTGCAGCTTTATGAAAGCAGGTATGTCAAACTCACTGATAAAGACCCTAAATGTTTTGTTGCTCTACTAGAATGAATATTATGCCATAAACTATGCATAAATCTGAACATTTTGGAGCTTAATATAACTCATATCAATGCTGATGACAAAAAGCAGCACCTGTATACACTCTCATTTAAATGTAGAAAAAGCATTACATTTTTAGATTATGTAGTGGAGGTAATATCACTATTAAATATCTAAAAACTATAACTTCTGAAAAAGATACTGCTAGCAATAGTATGCCATTAGAATTAGGTAAATTGTCTAGAACTGTTGAAACTGCATTTTGTTACTGTGCAATTGCCTAGTTGCTTAAATACATCTTACTTGATGACAGAGAATAGCAAGGACTGCTAGACTCAGGCAGTACAGTAACACATAAAAGAGCAGGAGGTATGTTAAAAGAAAACTTTTTAGCTAAGCAGTAGAAGTGGTGCATTCATGGCGGTAAGAAACAGTACGCTATTACCCAGGCAGAAGTTAGCAAAATGATGTATTCTGAACAATTTAAGTTAGGAAGTACTGAAAAAACACCAGTTGAGCTGAATTCTAAAAAAAATTCTCAAGCTCAAACAGAAAGCCTCAGAAATGAAGAATTTTATACAGCAAGTTGTTTTTGAGATTGAGAGAAGTAGTACTAAGACAGTTATCACCAGGGTAGTTAAAATAAGAGATACATCATCTAGTCAGAGTTTTAAGCTTATTTCTGTTAATGTAAGACAGAAACCTCAAATAAATGAAGGCTGCAGACAACAAACAACTGTAAGTAAGGGGGAAAGTAAAACTGAACAACTCTTTTCTTATGCTCCCTTTACTAAAGGAGAGTAACCTGGTGAAAAAATAAAAGAAATTGAGATGGTTAAGCTAATCACATTGACACAAAGGGATAGCCACCTAGAGAAGAAACAAAAATTAAATAGTAATGTTCTACCAATATAAGAAGGTAGATGATCCACATAAAGAGGGAGGACTGAGAAAATACTATGTACTAAGCAACAAAATATTGCTACTGAGTCAAAATAAATGATTTGTGCCATAGCTTGTGCATTAAGTACTGTGTTCTGTAGTCTGAAACTTAGGTAGGGGTTCTAATATCATACTGCAGTCAAGTTGGTGTGTGTGTGTGTGTGTGTGTGTGTGTGTGTGTGTGTGTGTGTGTGTGTGTGTGTGTGTGTCTGTCTCCATAAAAGAAGACTGTGAGTGTGTATTCAAAACTGCCTTGGACAATGTCATGGCTTTGTATTGCTTTGTGGGAGTTTGGCATAATGGTTAAGGTGTTCACCTTACAGACACAAGGTGCAGGGTTTGATTCTCACAAGGGGTAATTGGCTTGGCTTAAAATATCCCAGAAGGGCAGTTAGCCTTGTACTAATCTATCAACCTATGACATGGATTCTATGCAACAAGTTTATAAAGAAAGGAAATGAGGATAAAAAAGTCAGAGACAGCAACTGCCACTGAAAATTATTGGTATGGGATGCACTTCTTCTCTGAGGAATATACAGTGAATCAGAGATAACAGCTGTCACTGAAGGATATTGGTAAGAGTTGCATTTCTAGGATAAGAATTAAATGACCCAACAGTGTCGGTATTGATAGGAGAAAAAGCAATGCCTTCTACCTCACAATAGGCTGACCTTAAAACTCCAGAGTTAGCTTTTAGGTAGGACAGATACATTTTAGAAAACTACACTGGGAACATGATACATAGATCAGAACAACGGGCTGTAAGCAAAGAAGTTGTGCATGATGTTCCTACTTGTTGCCTTTACTTTGAATTAACAAAATAACTCATTACACAGACAGAGAGGAAACAATATGTCAACTATTGTTGCCCAGGTCTTTTAAAAACCTTGTAATGATATTGTCACATAGCTAAATGCTGGTGCCATTTAAGAATGAACAGGACTAAATGAAATCCTAGCAAAGTTTTACTGACATGCATAATGAAAGAAATTAAGAACTTTCCTGCTGGATGTTGTTAAGTGTTAGAAAACAGCCTTTCTTCCAGGCTTTAAAACTCCTTTGATTCCTGTGCTGGTAGAGTTACAATTTAAATGTATTGCAATAGATATTGTAGTACCTTTGGTAAATGATCATACATTCTCATATGACTTCACAGGCAACAAGATGGCAATACCTACCTTTGCCAGTGGGCCTTTCACTTTAACCATTAATGTTCCATGTAAAACACTGAGTAGCTTCAACTTATCACAATGTGCATGGTGCATCAGGGGCTTACAGGCCATGTGTTGAGTGTTAAACTGAGGGTTTCAAGCTGGTGGAGTCTTTGTATTTATGCATGTGGTTTTCATCAGTTAGAAGAGGACTAAGTGACTTAAAATATGTAAACAGTGGTATAAAAAACAATTTTGACACAAAAAATGTGCAGTATAATACTTGCAATCTAAGAATGTGCAACTGAATTGCTGGTTTCATTAAAAGTAGTGTGTGTTTTGCCAGTTGTACCTCTTACGTTAACAGTAGAAAAGAACTTGCCTGTATTAGTAAGAACAGGGTTGTTGAATGAGCCTTTAGAAGTATTATAAAAGGAAGGCAGGGATATGACCAATCAGTGAGTATTTGCCTTTGGTATTGGGAGCATGGTGTCCAGAGCAGTGGGGATAGAACAGAGTTCATACAGCAGTGAGCAGCAGACTTGGAGAAGAAGCTGGGAGTTAAGTAAGCCACAGAGAAACACTGTCAGAGACTGTTCCCAAGTAATTTAAGACTAAAGTAAAACCACTGGCTGTGTTGGAAGTTTGTTTAAAAGTTAAGGTGTTTACCTCACCGACACAAGGTACAGGGTTTGATTATTCGGTTTGGAAGGGAAATTGGCTAGGTTTAAAATGGCCCACAATGGTAGCTACTATATTACTTGACTAAAAATCTGTGTGTATTACTTAAAATTACTAGACTGTATTTTGTTTGGAAGAAAGTGCTTTATGTACACTTGTATATGAATCAAATTCACCATTTTTATAAACACTTGTAGTCTCAGTAGCAATGATGTTCCATCATTGGAGATAAGGGATCTAAGACTCTAATGTGAGTGTCTCAATGATAACCTCCCTGTCAGGAAGGGAAAATGTCTTGTCTGAGTAGTTTAAAATATTGGTGCAAGAAAAGAACATCTATTCTTTGTTAAATGGGAATCTGTTTAGCTTTTTCTTTTTTAGAAAAGGGCAACTATGCTCTCAATGAGGATTACAAGTTATGAACTGGCATATCAGATTTGCTGTTTTTTTATTTTTATTTTATTTTATTTAATTATGGCAGTTTCTTTTTTCCTGGAATGATGAGCCATGCTGTAGAATGAACTGAAACATTTCTATCTGTAATCTTATTGTTCTGCTGCATTGATTATTCCTTTCTCAGTAATAATTCCCATCTGTCATTTCACGATTCCCTCTTCATCAGAAGGATAGTAATCCACCTCTCTTAATCTAGATTTTGGTGGCTTCTGGTTCACATCTAGCAGTATCCAAAAAGAATGGTAATGTAGCAGCTCTGAAGTAAATCCTGTGGTCAGAATTATGCAACACTGCCAATGAGAATTAAACATATATAAGTTGTTGACATAGTGTATACCTGCTGGGGATAGTGCTGCATAATGAAACCATGCATTCACAAAAGTAGCAGTCACCATGCAGTTTGGTAGAATGTGCTACAAGAGGTCACATGACCAACTTTCATCAAATGTGTGTGGTGAGCTTGTCGCAATGCATGCTCACCCATTCATCAAAGACTAATTTCAGCCTCCTTGTTGTACCACAGAGCAGCTCTGCCACATTCAGATCTTGAAAAAGCTAGAACCACTCACCAGAAAAAGTTCAGAAGTAAAAATTATAGCTAAGCATGAAGCAACATATTGCTAAAACTACATGATGCTCACTGACAGGTAGCACAGTGGCTCTGTGCTCCTACATGGTAGTGTGATACATATGGTCAGTAGTGTTGCTGAGGGTGATAGCTATATTATCATATTCCACAGTTGCACATAACGTTTGTAATACACATATCTGAGAATACCCTCAGCAGGCATCTAGGTATTGTGATGTCCATGGACATTACCATGCTGAAATATTTGTAGCATGGCCCAGCTACAAATGCACACGTACCTTAATGCAAGGCAGGCCTCATAGCATGGAATAGGCTGACAATGCTTTGTGTTATTAGTGCAATTCAGAGAATATTCTGTTATATTACCTCATAAGCATAATACACCTGGTAGCCTCGTGGTTTTGGCGTCTTTTCAGGCTTGTTGGCTTTTGGTGAAGCACCCACCAAGAGGAGAAAACGCTGAGAGAAGAAAGGAGCCACTTTTGAGATTTTAAGTATTTTTCCTCTGTTTATTTGCTAAGTTTTTCTGCATAGCCGCCTATTTTGAGCATTTTCTGGCTTGTTAAACTTGATTTCTGCATTAGTAACTGTATTTAGAGCACAACCTAAAGCTGTTTACTGAATTTCCTGTTTGCACTTATTTTTAAAATCGTTTTTTCTCAAAACTTGCATTTTATCTGTCTTTGGCCTAGCAGTCTTGTGTGGGGTCATTTACTGCACTGTTATAACTTGTTGATACTTGTGAACCTCTGCTATCTCTGAAAAAACAAACAAAAAATCTTGCTTTTTTCCCACTTTTCTGAGATTTAAAAAAGTTCAGTTACAGGCTTGCTGTTCTTGAACTGTTTGTAAGTTTCTGTGAGGCCATTTTTTGCTTGGGCTAAAGGGAAGTCTCTCTGTTGATCAGTGGCAGTGAAAAACATTGAGCAGCCTGCCTGCCCCTGTGGGAGTGGTTACTGACTTGAAACTGTAGTTTTATTGGCCATTTTGGGTAAATTCCAAAACTCCTTCATCTTCCTCTCTTAAAACCCTAATTGGGTTTAAACTATTCCTGGCTCCACAAAGTCTGCTCTTCACTTTTTCCCCTTAGAACTGCTCTATCTCTCAATTTAAACACCATATTCTCATTCTAAGGCCCTTCACTGGTCCAATTAAGTAATCCTACAAGTTAGCACTATTAAACCATAAGCACTACTTACTCTTATACTCTCTACGATTACCCTGTCCTCTATTGGTCCGTCTTAAATTCAGTTTCCCTATATTACTCTAGCATGTCCAAAGGTCAGTCAATGGTTTCCTCTCCAGTCCAGCTGGTGAATCTGGGAATTTTGAGGCAATGTTACAACTGTCTCATGTACACGGACAACCCTCTCCTCCTCCAAACAGGTTCAAATACATGTGAGAGATGCAACTATTTAGCCAAACTGGAGGCTGAGCTCTCTCATCTCAAAACTGGTGTAACCAGTCAGGAGGAGAAGGTAACCTCACACAACACAATTCCAATATCACATAGTCTCATCACATCAGTGAACCAAACACATAAATACACAAAAACATACTCGGAGGCTCTAAATAAAAATCTACCTGAGCAACAGAGACCTCCAAAGCAGACATCCAAGCAAACGCTACCTCAAAACAAAACACGGACAACACATAACCCACAAAGTCAGTGTGCCAAGCAGCCACAGCCCTTAAGGCTGAATAACACACTTGATACTCTTGTAATAGGTGACTCTATTGTCAGACACACTGACGTCCCGCTCACCAGGCTGAATAAAGAGAAGGTCATGGTGACCTGCCTGTCGGGTGCTAGGATCCGCCACATAATGCAAGCACTCATGTCACTCCAAAGCAAATACAAATATGACTCAGTCATTGTACATGCTGGTGTGAATGACCTGAGACGTATCTCCCTGGACTGCATGAAAAGAGACATAGAGGAGCTCTCTAATCATATAGCCCAGGCTGGTATGGCCCTGACCTTGAGCAGCATCTTACCCACACCTAGAATGATGCCACAGTACAAAGACAAAATGATCGATTTTAACAATTGGCTAAAATTTTGGTGTCATTCAAAGGGGATCCAGTGTCTGTCAGCCTGGGATGACATGCTCGACAAGCCACATTGCTTCACTAGGGACAGCTTGCACCTGTCACCACTGGGCTTTCGGATATTGGCAAAGGCTCTTGCCACCCCCATAGTGCCTTTTTAGGCAAGGCTCAAAAGTCAAACCCACCCCATAGACAGCACAAGGAACAAGAAACTAAGGGTAATGCTGCTAAACGCCAGAAGTCTTAACCTCAAGATGCATGCACTTGAAGCTCTCCTTAGTATGGAGAACATCGATATCTGTGCAGTGACAGAAACCGGGTTCAAGGCTCCAGAGAGCACCCCAGCACTACCAGGCTATACCTCATATCATGCTTTTCGCCCCAAAACCCGCCCCGAACCACAAAAGGCGGGCGAGTTTCCCTATTTATCAAGGATCTCCAGCCCTCCAGGTTTGTGGCATTGCACGGCATCGGAGACCATCCATGTGCAACTAACAGTGGGCAAGACTGCTTTTCAGTTTATAGCATCCTACAGACCACCCTCTCAAAGTCAGGAATCCCACTCGGCTTTCCTGAAAACATTGGAGAACATGAAGATCTCTCCGAACACCATTATATTGGGTGACTTCAACTACCCAAACATTGACTGGGAGCACTACTCAAGCCCCAGCACCTTAGCCCAAAGGTTCCTGGAAATTATAAACTCAAATGCTATGGAACAACTAGTCACCACTCCCACAAGAGGTGACAACATACTAGACCTGATCATTACCAACATGGGGACTCTATGCTCCACACCAGAAGTATATCCCTCATTGGTAAGATCAGACCATAAATTAATTTCACTGGATGTCCACATCCTGACCCCACCCCCAGCCCAGAAAACCACAGTGAAAAACTTCTCAAAAGCAAACTTCGCACTTCTCAAAACCGGTGGAATCCTTCAAGGCCCCAGGGCCAGTGGAAACTACGGCCCAAACTGCAGAATCCTATATAAATGCATTCTACAGACATCTCCAGGAATGCATGGATCATGCTATCCCAAACAAAACCAAGACCCAATCATCCAAAAGCAGGTGTCCAGTCTGGTGGACCCCTGCCATAAATAAACTGTACAACAGAAGGAGGAAGCTACTACATGATAGAGCAAAATCCCTAATAGGGAAGGCATCTCTGATCAGTACTAGCAAAAAATTACGATCCCTCATAAAATCCTCCAAGGCCAGCTTTGAGAGAAAAATTGCACAGGACACCAAAGACAATCATAAGGCTTTTTTCAGTTATGTTAGAAACCTGGGATGCAACTCCCAGACTTGTTCTGAGTTTATTCTAAACGACAGAAAATACACTGAACCCACAGACATCGCCAGTATCCTGGCAGACAGGTTCAGTGCAAACTTCTCCACCCCCTCCCCCCAAAAGAGCAAGCATCTATCCCGGCAGAGGGCTGCCTCCGAAACATCTCTGATGCTCAGGTGAAGGCTGCCCTCTCCAAAGCAAAAAACACTGCTTCCATAGGAACAGATGGCGTCCCAGGTTGCGCCCTACATGAACTCCAAGAGGAACTAATCCCTCAAATAAAACAACTATACAATCTCAGCCTCACTACACGATATGTGCCCACAGAATGGCGTACAGCAACAGTGGTCCCACTCCACAAAGGTGGAGCCTCTACGGACCCTGGAAACTATCACCCCATAAGCCTGACTAGCTTAGTCTGCAAGGCTATGGAGAGGATCATCATGGAACTCATAAACAAAGACATTGGGGACCTACAGACACTAGATCCTACCCAGTTCAGCTTTGTCAAGGGCAGATCCTGCCTTTTGAACCTGGTTGACTTCTTTGAAACAGTCACCAAAGCCATAGATGAAGGGAAGGTAGTCCACACAGCCTATCTGGACCTTGCAAAGGCATTTGACACAATACCCCACTCGGGCATCATAGATAAGCTATCCAGCTTAAATATAAACCCCTATGTCACAAGATGGGTTGCAAACTGGCTCACAGACAGAACCCACAGAGTGAGAGTTGCTGGAGCCATGTCTGACTCGAAACCAGTCACAAGTGGTGTCCCACAGGGTTCTGTCCTGGGACCACTCTTGTTCGGTATATACTTTTCCGTGGTACAGGCAAACGTGTGAGAACTATGGCTCGCCACGTTCGCAGACAACTGCAAACTGGGCGCCATAATCAACTTTCCAGCTGACACAAACATCCTTCAAAAAGGTCTCACAGAGACAGATAACTGGTGCCAGCACCATGGTTTAAAGCTAAATGCCAAAAAATGTATAGTCATACCCTTTGGCAAAAACAATGTGCCCACAAATTACCACATAGTTGGAAACCCATTAAGTACAGATAAAGTTATTAGGGTCCCGGGGACCCAAGTTGATAGCAATCTCTCCTTTGAAAACCACATTGCCAAAGTGGTTAGAAAGACCTTCTACATAGCCCACCTCATCACGAAGGGTTTCACATCTAGATCAAGAGAGGTAATCGCGCCCCTTTATTCATCCCTCATCAGGCCCATCATAGAATACAATGCCCTTTTGGGATGTACCTTACCCGACACCTGCAGCAATTAGAAAGACCCCAAAAGTATCTCACCAAGAGGATCAAGGGTCTCAAACAGATGCCATATGCTGCTCGGTTAAAAAAACTCCAGCTCTACTCAGTTGCATACCGCCTACTTCGAGGCGATCTATGCCTGACATACAAAGCTATGTCAAATCCAGAATTAATGGACATGCTCCACCTCAGTAAATCTAAATCCCTTAGAGCCACATGCTCGAGGGACTTGAACCTCAGCACAGAAATAAATAGAACTTGCTGGAGGGACAGGTTCATAACCCAGAGGCTCCCTTCGCTCTGGAATAGAATTCCAGTTCATGTGAGGCAGAGCATCTCAGTGAATCTCTTCAAGAAGAATCTCGATAGGTGGATGGGGGACCGTATGTTTGTCCCAGGGATTACTCCCGTGTCACTATTAGACAGAGGCACAGTAAACTAAACCTTAAAAAGGGCACAGTATACTCAAATCAAATGTAAGCCATACAGAATTGGGCTAGGCTTATAATTGCCCCAGGGCAGATAGCCTAGTATGAACCTATGAACCTATGAACCTATGAACATGTGTCACAAGTCTGTAAATAGTGTGAAGAGGAGTATGATAACCATATTGAGAGAGATCTCTATAAATAAATATATACCTTATTAAAACTATAGCAGGCAGGATATTAGCAAAATACATCAACTTGCAGAGATAACTCCAGGATGTGTGCCTACCTCACACAGCAGTCACACAATACAGATTGCTCCATGCAGGGATATGACACACTGTGCTGAGGTGGTAGGTATCACAAACACAGATAGGGCATAGGCAGTAGGCATGAAATACTTCAACGCTGTGATGGAAGCAGCCACAGGAGCGGACAGAGCAGTCGGTGTTACTGTAATGCGGGGATGGGTTTTTATACCACATTGTCACAATATGATGAACTGTAGTACATTGTGGGAGATAACTGCTCTAACTAGGGAAGCATGCATAACAGCTGACATATATGTAGGTGTTGGGGATCCAGTGTGAACACAGGGAAGCTGTGACGCATGTCCACTGCAATTCTGTGGGCAAAGACTTTGCTGTGGGCACTGTAGTGAAGGTTAGTGTGCCCGCATCTAACACAGTCTGACACACTGTCACAACAGATGTGTCTTTGCATTTCATTGCACAAAGCTATACCTAACACATGGCTAATTGGGCAGAGGGTTGGCAGATTCTGTACAACATGTACATTCCTACATGCACACATTGATCCATGTGTGTACGCACATGTGTACTGGAAATGCCAGATTGCCAAACTAATTACATTACACTAAGACATTTACAGTTCAAGAGACAAATGTTCTACTGGTGGCTGTACAAACATGTAACAGTTGTATCCTGGCATGGATAAGTCAGATATGGCCTATGAGGTCCAAGTGTGGCTGGAAATGTTGCAGCAGATAAAGGATGTCGGCTGATGCAATTGAAAAGTGTTGCAGGTACATCAGAGGGTGACTGGAATGATACTATATGCAAGGAACATGACTCAAACATTAACTGGTGCCAGGTCTATCACTAATGCTGCTCCCACAGCACCCTGTCAGCTAACAGAGATAGAGAAGTTCCTAATAACACTGGGAAGTGACACTAACAGGATACTGATTCTGAGATGTGGTCTGTATGAGGGAGTGAGATGGTCAAGTGTGCTCAGGTATCTGTTGGGGATGCCCCATATGAGTACCTCATTGGCTTGGTCATCTGCCTGGTGTATGCAGAATTCACATGTACTTAACTAGGGGCATGAGAGCTTTGACTCCAAACAGCTGCAGTACCGGTAATTATTCTCCATGTGTTTGTGGGATGCACCACATGAGGTGCATAGAATGAATATTGAAAACATTTGCTAAGTAAACATATTCTTTCTGCATAAATTAGCAGATGGCTACCAAGTTCTCTTCAATGTTGTTATCGTGTATAATTTGTATCCCAAGTAACTAATTTTTAAACCACCAAGTAACTTGTTTATATTTTGAAAAGTGAATCAAATGGTATACAGTGCCATATATACAGACAATTTATTTCTTGTATAAAATGATTGCTGTACTCAAAAGGCATTCAGTCCATCTTTTTTGATTAGAACCCCGTTACACAAGTCTTTGAGTTGTTTAAGCCTAACTGATACAAGATGGCACTGACACTTACGAGGAACAAGATGAATCTGGACCCACTGTCCTTGTCTTTCCAATGAGACAAGAGTCCATTTTGGGCTGGGGGTCTGATCTGAAGGAAAGGGAAGAGTTAATACAGCAAGAACACCTGCTTCTTGAAATCATGAAATAACTTTTGTATGATATATATCTGAGCTAAAAAAACAGAAAGGGAAACTTAATTTCTATATGAGTTTACCACACATGATAATGTGGTGGTGAGAGAAAGAACTTAAAGGATTGACAGTGATGAAATAAGGCTGAGAATCTAATGAGAAGCCAAGCGCTACTGAATACTTCTAAAGCTGATGGATAAATTCCCTGCATGCAGACAGACATAGTAATTCATTCATATACTAATTCATTTGTTTATATATGCAGATAGTTTAGCTAGGCTCATACAGTGAATGTGATCTGACTCAACTTCAAGCTAAGCCCCTGATGGGCCAGAAGCCAGAAATGAAGAATAGACAAAATAGTGCAGTTATCAAAGAGAGGAAAAATATTACTAAAATCGATTTAATCAGCAGTATTTCTATGTTTCTTAGTAGATATTCATTTAGTTAATTTCAATGAAATTCATACAGAAAAAATATAATTTCCAGATATTCAATATAAACATCTATTCTACAACATTTTTTGCACCACATGATAATGACATTTTACATCAAAGCAGATGGAGCTTTCTGAACCATAAAAGATGCACTTTCATTTATTTTAAAATGGGTGACTTGCTAGAACTCTTTCTTAGTTATCATTTGGGATCAGAAGCAAACAGACAGCCCAAAAGTCACAGAGGAAATGAATGACAGCTGATGGGATTGAAGCAGAGCAACACTCTCATTCATTTCACCTTAGGCAACGTGTTATAATACTTCTGGGATGCAAGTTAATGTGATCTTATGGCAACACAAATATCTGAGAACACTTGGTTAACTGTGATATTTTTTCACAAGGAGTGAATGGCAGTTTAATTGTTTGTTGATATTATTTTACTTTTATCTTCTACTGAATATATATACAAGACAGTATTTGGGTGAATAATAAAAGCAGGAGACTGAAATTTTGGTTACTTTGTAGTCTGGGATGTGCACCTACTGCTAACATATTTTATAAAGGCCAGAAGTCATACTTACTGCATTAATGTCTATTTATCTTCTGAGGTAGTAACTGTAACTCATGAGTATATGTCAGATGCCTGTGAAGAAAGGAACAGTAAATTTTGCTTTCAGTGAGTGGACGAAAGCGAATGCAGTGGAGACCAGAATCCCCAAACTACAGTCACCTTAAACATCTTCCTGAAAAACAGTTTTTAAACAACTCCAAATCTATATATGCCAATGCTGAGGTCATACTTACTTGAAAAAGGGGAAAATCCCACCAAAAGGGAATCATTTCTGGCACAACTTGTCAACTGTGATTTCCCATGGAGCAAGTCCTATTGTTAATGAATTGAAGCTCAGACAGTCAAAGCTTAAGAGTTCGGCCTTCAACCACCTGTAGGATAAGAATAAATTTTAAAGTGCAAGAAGGTCTTTAAGTATCATAAAAGAAGCACTGTGTGTTTAGGTAGTGTTCATACAATAAGAGCTACGAGACTACACATATTATCTTTCCATGTTTAAAAGTTAGAATTTTCTGAAACTGTGTAAAAAATCGTAAAAAGAGATGGCTTTCTCAATTAATTGACTGACTGACTGACTAATTGATATTAGTAAATGTCTATTGTATCCTGAAAAGGTTATTTTCATTGTATACATTAACTGGTAAGTGGGCTGATCCTGTTTCATGGAACCTTTTCAACTATGTCTAAGGGTGTCTATCTATCTATCTATCTATCTATCTATCTATCTATCTATCTATCTATCTATCTATCTATCTATCTATCTATCTATCTATCTATCTATCTCTCTCTCTCTCTCTCTCTCTCTCTCCTTGTAAATATCTATGTATTTATCTATCTATCTATCTAGACACACACAGAAGCTGATCGACCGGCACTTTTATGGGGGGAGGGGGGTTGGAAGGTGGGAAGAAACTGGAATAAGCTCACACAGATGTGAAGAGAGCAGGTACAGATTTTTCCAAAGCTCAAAAAGTAGCCATTGTGTTATCCAATTCACTTACGAAAATATTAGGATGTTTGCATGAAAGTTCAATATAAACACATTCATTGCATTTTTTTGTTATTTTGTCTGGAAATGGTAACGTAATTAAGAGGAAAGGTTTGCCACATTTCTTCACATCTCACTTTATGAATGTTTTCATTTTTTTTTTCAGAAAGCCCCCATTATATAAAAAGTACTGACAAGGCTAACCTCCTGAGAAGAACACTCAGACAGATAGAATAGCTATTACCAAAGCCGCTTATCATGACTCATTTTTATTGTTATTGTGCTATTGAAAGATTTATGACTAACATTCCTGCTGCCACCTACCCTAAAATTATGGTATAATGAACTTTCAACAGCTGTAATTTCTTTACTTGCTTAAGCATAGATTTGAGTGTACACTTCCCTAGTTGTCTGGTTTCTCTTTTCTCCAGCCAGATAATCAGTGACCTCTTTTATTAAGCATTTCCTTGCACCTAGGAATCTGTTAGTGCCTAGCAGAGCACTCCCTCAGCAATTGAGGTGGTACAAAACTAGGGATTAATATTACTATACTATTAGTATAGTAAAAAAAAAAACAAGTTCTAAGCTTATTTCCCACCTTCCTGTAACTTGACCTTTCTGTGTTGGAGGAAACCCTTCTAGCTTATCAATGGGGGTGGGAAGGACTAGGTAGCCTATCTACCACAAGACGAGTGGTTTCTGGTCCAGCAATTGTAGTTTATTGGCTGTTTGGGCATTTTTTTCCATTCCTTTCAACTTTCTGGTTTAAAAGCCCATGTTTACGCACTATGCAGTGCTGCTCAGCTGAGGTAAACTATTACCAGTGTCAGAAAGTTTGCTCTTCAAGTTTACCCTTAGGACTTGTTTGTTTTTTATTTCTTGCACTTCAATTAGCTTAACTGGGTAGCACTTTAACAGGCTTTTGTAGCATTTATTGTAGCACACTTAGGTGCTCTCAGCAATAGCTGTTCCTACACAGTAACAGCACCAGTACTTACTAGTTATGAGCACCCCTCCTGGTATGATTGTAGGGCAATTTCCTGGCTTTCTCCTGCTTACCTGGTTCACTTGGACATTCTGAAACAGTGTGGCAACTGTCTAATGTACACAGACAGCCCACTCCTCTTACCTCACAACACTCATACCTGTGAGAGATGCAGTTATATCACCAAACTGGAAGCAGTGCATGCTCCAACCAAGACCAGACTAGCTGGTCATGAGGAGAAGGTCAACACCTGCAACTCACTACATAGAACACACAGCCCTCCATAACACCAATCATCACAACCACACATAGAAACACAAACCATACATCAACCTTCGTGGAGGCTCTCAAAAAAAATTTACCCAAACAACAGACAACCCCGAGACAGAAATGCACTTGACCACCACAACACAACACCAACCCCAGAACACATAGATCACCACCACAGTATGCCCCTCAACCGAAGCCCTTAAGGCAAAACACTATTCCCAATTTACTAATCATAGGAGAATCACTTCTGAGGCACACTGATGTCCTACTCAGTAGGTTGAACAAGGAGAAAGTGACAGTCAATTGTCTATCAGGTGCCAGGATCTGCCACATGACACATGCACTCAGGTCATTCCACAACAAGTACAAATATGACTCTGTCCTTGTACATTTGGGTGTGAATGACCTGAGACGTACCTCCCTGGACTACATGAAAAGAGATGTGATGAGACTCTCGGATTATGTGGCCCAGGCAGGTATGACCCTAGCCCTGAGCAGTATTCTACCGTCACCCAGAATGATACCACAGTATGAACAGGAAATGATTGACTTCAACAATTGGCTAAGATTCTAGTGTCATTCTAAGGGGATCCAGTGTCTATCTGCCTGGGATGACATGATCTGAAACAAAACAGTGATACTACAAGAATCTGAACCACGTGAAAACAGTTAAAGCAAGCCTTCCAGCGTAACACCATAGACCATGAATATGTCAGATAAAAAACAAATTGCGTTTAATATAAAATAGCGTAGAATTTAAGCACAAACAAAGCATTTTGTTGATTTAAATAAAACAACTTCCTCAGAAAAATTTGAGGTATTGAAAAACATATTTTATTAAGATGTTTTGTATTATTTTGCATTGTAAACTGTGCCACTACAATACATCCTATTTTAGTGTATGTAAGGTTGGGGAGGGGCTTACGAGCGACTAATGTATTAGTCATCCTATTAAATTAATGTTTGTAAACATGTGACAAGGCAAAGGGGAATTTAAACCCCTGTTTCCTGTAAAAAGTTTTTTTTTCTGAGGAAGTTGTTTTATTAAAATCAACGTAAAGCTTTGTTTGTGCTTAAATTCTACGCTATTTTATATTAAACGCAATTTGGTTTTTATCCGACTTGTTCATGGTCTATGGTGTTATGCTAGAAGGCTTGCTTGAACTGTTTTCACATGGGTGAGATTTTTGTAGTATCACCGTTTTGTTTCAGTTTGTATTTTGAAGTCTTATGGTCATGGAAACAGCTTTGTGTTCATCGCCAGTATCACTAGAAGCAGATAATGTGAGCAATTTATCTATTTTAATTCAAATGCTCACTCAGAAGGTGGACACTCTATCGAACAGATTAGACAAGGTAACCAAGTCTCAGCAGGTTACGTTAAGTCAAACCCCAGCTAACCCAACCAGCCTTGCTTTACCTAGTACAACCGGGCTGAGTACCCCTAATTTACTTTCAACAGACTTGGGTACAATTATGACTGTTCAGTCGGTAAAGAGTCACACTATGGAGACAAGTGGCAGGGCTTTTAGCGACGGCAGTGTTATATCGATGTCAAACAATGGAATTAGCCAACAACAGTACCACCAGTCGAATTCTACTAGTTTCACAGGGGCTCCGGATCTAAATTCATGGCTCAGAAGACCATTCAGTTTTATTCAACCACCATTAAACAGCTCACAAGAGCAACCAGTTGAGGTTGGACTTGATTTATCAACAAAACTACACTTGTTCGACCAAAAACTGGTTAAGCTGAGGAAAATCCAATTAGAGATAGCATACTTTCATGAGTGTAAATGCTTGAAGGTAATCCCCAAAGGTCTAAGATCTTGGCAATACCCAACGGGTTTAGCCAAGGGGTCTCTTTTCCATTCTGACCTAATCAAACTGTTTGACAAACACGGCTTCGAATTACTTGAGTTAATGTGTAAACACTATCAGGAGGCAGCAAACAGTTTGATTGGGGAAATTAGTACACTGGATGATGACATCAAAAAGAACATGGACTTTCATAGATACCGCTTTGAATATGAGCGGATCTATAGCAGCATTGATCAATACATTACCAAAATCAATGCAGCCAAAATTAAGAAACTGAACCTTGACTTGAGGGACTACAGGGAGAGAACAGCTTATCCTAGACCAGCTTCGGCACAAGGGAATTTTTTAGCTTGCCCTAATGGTTGTATGGGGGTGGCCACCAATGTAGTGGTAACTAGGAATACGGGTAACAACAACCAGAATGTTGAGCAACCATTACCTGAACCAGTACGACAGAGTGAGTGGCTGGCTAATAATTCAAAGTAAAGTAAAATAACCCACCCCAGGTGGTAAACATCTCAAATTTTCAGAACAGAGCCTTAAACCATGCTCCTCTTCCGGGCTGAAAAGCCCAGAACAAAACCAAGAACAGATGGAATTAGTAGTGGATTATGGTAACGTTACTGCTGATGTGCCTTGTTCTTGTGAGGTAATCTATAATAGCAACTTTGACTTTAAATTTTTTAACTATTCAGGAATTGTTTTTTCCTCTGACTTGGTGGAACTGTTAGCAAAGGCTTCTTCCTTTGTGCCTTCCAGATGAGCGGATATTGCTAAGACTCTAATTGAATTTAAAACGTTTGTGAGAAAACATAATTTGCATGTACTTATGAGTGACTGTACAGGTGTGAGGGGTGACTATTATATACCTAGTACTTACCACCCTCCTTTACATCCGACAATAGCACTTTTTGACCAGCTATGCAAGCTGGATTTACGATATGCATTGGGTAACCCCCACCCATGGACCCCATATGTTTTCAATACTAGTAAAGAGGAAAAATTTTTGTTGGAGTCTTTGTGTAGTTTGCCAATTAGAATTCTGCAGCCAGACAAGGGTGGAGGGCTTGCTGTAATGAGCAATGATGATTACATCAAAAAAATGATGGAAATAATTTCTACTGACACGTACGAAGAGGTAACAAAGAACAAGCTTATTATAGGCTACTCTAGGATTAGCTCTTACATTAATGATATGTTCATTGACGCTAGAAATGATATAGAACTATACAACTACTTCACTATGCCAGCCACCAGGATTCCCATTTTATTCGGAATCCCTAAGGTCCATAAGGACTTACACAATCCATCTATGCGCCCAGTCATGAATTCAAGGAATAGTATCACGTATGCAAGCGCAAAAGTGGTTCACAATATTTTAAAAAATATATGTCAAAAGTGAAACTCAGATTTCTAAAGATTCATGGTCCTTTTTGGAAAATGTTAACAGAATACCTTTCAGTGAGGAATTCAATTTCCTCACTGTAGATGTTAAGGACGTTTACTCATCCATTCCTCACTTAGAAGCAATAGAGTGGGTGGCTTCCATGATGAGAGTAAAAGGGGCCCCATGTGAGGAAATTCAACTAGTAGGGGAACTAGTAGACATAATTTTGTCTCACAATTATGTGACTTTTGACAACAAACACTATCTCCAGAGGATAGGTGTAGCCATGGGCTCCCCATGTGGAGCCAGCCTAGCTAATTTAGTCATGGCGTATTGGGAGAGGGAGTTTGTCATGGCTAACTCCACCATCTAGGATAAAATTTTATTTTACACACGATTCCTAGATGACATTTTTATCATCCTAAAAGGAGACACCGATGTAGCACAAAGTTTGGTTTAATTTTTTTTAATTCAACGACTGTGTTCCTTAAATTCACTTTGTGTTTTGCCCAAGACAGAATAGCCTACCTTGATGTGGACTTGATTAAAGATAGTTCTAATAGATGTTCCTTGGCAAGAATAATCCATAAGGACACTTACTCTTAACACCTTCTTACAGTTCTCCAGTTGCCACCCCTTTACACAGAAAAAATCTGTAGTCAAGGGGCAACTAGTTAGAGCTGCAAGAATGGTTACCAGGGATGAAGATTTTTGGGATGAGTGTTACTTTATGAAGGAATTGTTCTTAAAAAGAGGATACCCTTTAGAACTGATTCTGGACTTGATGGATGAAGTCCAGTCGAAAAGAAATAGGGGAATTTACCTACCTATTCTCAAGCAGAATAAAGAACATCTGGTTGATATACGACAGGTTGCAGAAGGTATTAGCCCTTACAGTTTTATTTTTACATTCAGTTTGGATGCTAAAACAGTGACGGCCATAGTACAGAAAAATTGGAATTTGTTTATGAATGATGTAGTGTTGAGAAATAAACTTCAGGGGTATCCCACTATAGTTTATAAATGAGGAAATAACTTTAAGCAGTTACTAGAGAGGAAACCCAAGAAGTTAGGTAGTATGTTGGGTATGTCTAAGTGTAACATGTGCCGTTACTGTATCCATATGGAAACAGGGCAAACATTTGAGGTGAAAGGGAGGAGGTATAAAACCGGAGGCAAATTTAACTGCCAGAGTAAGCAGGTGATATACTTAGCTAGGTGCTCCCACTGTCTGGTCTTCTATATTGGTAAGACCAACAGAAAATTACGAGAACGAGTTTATGAACATGTATATGCTATAGGGAGACATAAAGGAGAGAATGCCCTTGTGAGACATATCATGGACCAACCACTACATTGTTTCACTTTTCGAGCTATTGATCAAGCCCTTACCGATGGTAAGGGGGGCCCAGAGTCACTTATTTTGTAGCGCTGTGAACTAACTTGGCAACTAAGATTAGATGTCTGTCACTATCCAGGCATAAATGAATTGAGCTCCATTATGTGTATTCTGAAATTGAAAAGTTTAAGTAGATAAAATGTTGTGAATAACCAAGTACATTTTTCATTTTTTTAATCTTATTTTTAATTTAGAGTTTTCATGTCCTTTTGGACTTAGTAACAACATTTTAATATTAATACACCAATATACCAACATATAGTTTTTTTTATGTTGATGACAGATGGTGAACATAATATATATTGTATGTTACTAATTACACTACATTATATACATTTATTTTACTAAAGAAATTTCCATATCAGTATTAACTTGATCACTTTATACACATACCGAATTTTATAAATTCACAACTTTATTAATTTATAACCTGTTAGTTTTATATTTTAAGGTTCCAACCTGTGCTTGATTTTGTCTGCTTGGTACTTGGTATGTGATTCCATTACTATTTTTGCTTGATGTTAACAATATTCCTTAGAGGTATTGAAAAACATATTTTATTAAGATGTTTTGTTATTATTTTACATTGTAAACTGTACCACTAAAATACGTCCTAGTTTAGTGTATGTAAGGTTATGGAGGGGCTTACGAGCAACTAATGTATTAGCCAACCTATTAAATTAATGTTTGCAAACATGTGACAAGGAAAAGGGGAATTGAAACTCCTGTTTCCTATAAAAAGTTTTTTTCTGAGGAAGTTGTCTTATTTAAATCAACGAAAAGCTTTGTTCGTGCTTAAATTCTACGCTATTTTATATTAAACGCAATTTGGTTTTTATCCGACTTGTTCATGGTCTATGGTGTTACGCTGGAAGGCTTGCTTGAACTGTTTTCATGTGGGTGAGATTTTGGGATGACATGATCGACAGACCTCGATGCTTTGCCAGAGATGGCCTGCATCTGTCACCCCTGGGATTCCGGGTACTGGCTAAGGCTCTTGCCACCCCTATAGTGCCTTTTTAGGCAGTGTTCCAAAGACCACAATTCCACTGTAACAGCTACAACAAATGCAATCTGAGGGTCAAGCTGCTCAATGGTAGAAGTGTAAATCTCAAGATGCACTCGCTTGAAGCACTCCTCAAAATGGAGAACATCAACATTTGTGCTGTAACAGAGACCTGGTTTAAAGAGGTAGAAAGAACCCCTGTGTTCCCAGGTTACAACTCATTCCATACCTTTTGGCCCAAGAATATGTCCAGAAGCTCCAAAGGCGGTGGTGTCAACATATTCTTAAAGGATATGCACACCCCTAGAATGCTAGCCCAGCACAATGCATTTGAGGTACTTCAGGTACAACTAACACTGGGTAAGACAGCGATACAAGTTATAGCCTGCTACAGAGCCCCAAACAGGCCCCTAGATTGTCACACCAAGTTCCTAAACACCATGGAATCTGTCAAGGTCCAACCCAATACTCTCATACTGGGTGACTTCAACTACCCTTCCATCAACTGGGAAAATTATTCAAGTATCAATGTACAGGCCCAATGTTTTCTAGAATTTATCAATTCCAGTGCCCTGGACCAGCTCATTCTGACCCCCACTATAGGAAGCAGCATCCTCGACCTGGTTATCACCAATGTGGGAGACCATTGCTCTACACCTATAGTCAATTCCTCCCTGGTTAAATCTGACCACAAACTGATCACCATGGAAATCTACATCTCAACTACACCCCTCATTAAGGTGACCACCCTGAAAAACTTCTCTAAAGCCGAGTTTGGGCTCCTAAAAACAGAGGTGTCCAACTTCTTGGCACCCATACCAATGGAAAATAGCTGCATGACTGCCAAATCATACACGAATGCACTGTACAAGCATGTACACAAATGCATAGACCTTGCCATACCAAATAGAACTAAGATGCTGTCCTCCAAAAAAAGGAAGCCAATCTGGTGGTCTCCAGGCATCAATAAACTCTACAACAGAAGGAAAAAACTTTTGCAGAAAAAAATGAAGTCACAAGACTGAAAAACCTCCTTTATCAGTCTCAACAAAAAGCTGAGATCCTTTATCAAATCCTCTAAAGCCATCTATGAAGGCAGAATTGCAGCTGACACCAAAAACAGCAACAAAGCCTTCTATAGCTATATCAAAAACCTCAAAGGTAATACCCAGATTTGTCTGAGTTATTACACAATTGCACCACCCATACTGAGCCAACAGATATAGCCAACATCCTGGCCAACAGATTTAATGCCAGCATTACCCCTCTCCCCAGGGCCCTATCACAATAGCAAAAGAAAGCCTGGTAACCACCATTTCTGTGGCACAGATAAAGGCTGCATTGCCCAAAGCCAAGAATACAGCATCCATGGGAGCTGATAATATCCCTGGCTGCATCCTACATGAGCTACAAAATGAACTGGCACCACATATGTGTGCCCTGTTCACTCACAGCCTTACCTCAGTCTATCTCCCTAATGAATGTCACAATGCTACAGTCATCCCACTCCATAAAGGGGGAGCAACTACAGACCCTGGGAACTATCGCCCCATTAGCCTGACAAGTCTGGTATGCAAAGCTGTGGAGCACATCATCATGGACCTGCTTAACAAAGATATAGGCAATCTCTAAACTCTTGACCCCACACAGTTTGGCTTTGTTAAGGGGCGATCCTGCCTGCTGAACCTGGTTGACTTCTTTGAGGCAGTCACTAAGGCTGTAGATGAGGGCAAGGCAGTGCAATCAATCTACCTTGACCTGGCCAAGGCCTTTGATACCATTCCCCAATCAGTTATCATTGATAAACTCACCAAACTAGGCATCAATCCTCACATCACTAGGTGGGTTGCAAATTGGCTCACAGACAGGACCCACAGAGTGAAAGTTGCAGATTCCAAGTCAGACTGTCGACCAGTCATGAGTGGAGTCCCACAGGGATCAATCCTGGGCCCTCTCCTGTTTGGCATCTACTTCTCTGATGTCCAGGCCAACACAGAAGGACTTTGGGTGACCATGTTTGCTGATGACTGCAAGCTAGGCATCATTATCAACTCCCCAGGTGATGCAGACATCCTACAAAGAGGCCTCTCTGAGACCAATGACTGCTGTCAGAACCATGGCCTGAAGCTTAACTCCAAAACATGCGTTATCATCCCCTTTGGAAAAAACTCAGTTCCCATGAATTACCACTTTGATGGGAGCCCACTGACTACTGAAGGGGCCATAAGAGATCTGGGCACCCAGGTCAACAGCCACCTCACCTTCAACCACCAAATTGCTACTGTGGTCAAAAAGTCCTTTTACGTGGCACATCATATAACAAATGGTTTTGCATCCAGGAAGAAAGAGGTTATCATCCCTCTCTACTCATCCCTCATTTGAGCAATCTTCAAATATAACACCCCATTTGGCATGTACCTGACCAGACACCTACAACAGCTGGAGAGGTCACAAAAGTACCTCACAAAAAGGATCCTAGGCCCTAAATGCATGTCCTACATGGACAGACTCAAAACACTTCAGTTGTTCTCAGTCTCTTATCATCTACTTAGAGGTGATCTCTGCTTGACTTACAAAGCCATGTCCAACCCAGCCATACTTGAAATTGCTACACCTAAAAAAATCCCAATCCCCCCATGCCACATGCTCCAGAGATCACAATCTCATTACCACAATTAACAAAACATGCTGGAGGGACAGGTTCATCTCCCAAAGACTGCCCATACTCTGGAATAAGCTTCCCATTCATGTCAAGCAGAGCACCTCGCTGGCCCTCTTCAAGAGAAATCTTAACAAATGGACGGGTAGCAGAAAGTTCACTCCAGGGATCATTCCAGTTGCCTTGTTGGATAGGGGCACTGTGAACTAACATTGGGTGGCATGGTGCCTGGGTAATTTTTTTGGGCTAGGATTGTTTAGGCTCCAGGGCCATTATCCTTGTACACACCTATGAACCTATTAAATGAATTTTGGATGTGCTATAAGACAGTTTAAATTAACAATGTCTACTTTAACTTACAAGTCAGCTTGTAGCTGGCCTTGATGGTGGGACTGGGGTCACAGTCATGATTGGGAGGCAATTGTGAATCAGCACAGATTATTAAGAAGCCAACTAAATGAACAAGGAAGTCGTTCAATTTCAATTTTTCATGGTGCGACAAAAATGTGGGTACTGTATAGGTAACTACAAAAATATTTACTACATGGAACAAGGTGATTAGATTCAGAAATCAGTAATGGTTAGCACTGTCATTTACTTTTAGAGAATCAGGAAAGAGAATAACATAAAGGAGTCTGGTCAGGTCTCCAGTCATAACCAACTGGTTAAGTGTGAAGAGATTCACCTCAACAGCAGAGTGAAGAGAAGCACTAGAGGTGAATCTAAACAGTCATGAGGAGAGCACATTAGTTATAAGTGGAGTCACCCAGTCATCATTCCTGTAGTACTTGGAGTGTTAGCTTCCTCAATCTAATACTAGTTAGAGAAAAAACATTTTTAAAAAGTAGGAATGTTATTTGTTTTACAGCTGTGAAAGTTTAACACTGCCACAAAGGCAGCCAACAGCCAAGGGTAGAGCCATGCGTGTTACATTGTAAGTAACAAATAATTTATTTTCTGCAGTATAATGAGCTCTCTAAGCCATTTGTAAAGAGACAGTCACCTCAAAAAAAAAGTGGGGGGGGGGCTTTAGTAACAACTTCCATTGCAGTTAAATGTATTCCAGTCCTTTCTCCCAATATACACCTTTCTCAGAAATCTGCACACTCTCCTCCAAAAAATAAAACAATATAAATTTTTTTAAGTTGGGAGATAAGGCTGAAAAAACATGAATTACATTGGCAGTTGTTATGAAATTCCTCTTATACCCTTGGGTTAAATGTATATATTTCTGTTAAAATATTCTTGATTAATTTCGTCTACAACTGACTACTTATGATTTTTTTTAATATGCTTTTTTTAATGTCCCAAAAAGATTTATATATATATTTTTATATGTTTTAAATTTTAATCAGCAAGTTCTGACATTTTAGTATGTTTTGAGGTGATTGTCCCTTTAAAAATAGCTTGGAGAGGTTTTCATTTCTCTTGTGATTACACTGGTTATTTAAATACAATGGCATCCGTGTATGCAGCTCTGATGATGTTCTTTAACAGTGTAAAATGAAAGTGCTTAACTCTTGTGATTTATTTATGTATTATTTATGTATTTGCAACACATTTCTACTGGATACACATTCGAATCGGTTCTTGGAAGACACAAACACAGTGTTTTTTGGATACCCATACAACTATGATAGAATTAAGCTTAAAGGCTTTTACAGCTGATAATTGATGAGAGGTGAACTTTGCTTAGGGTCACTGTCTGTGAGGTAGCAGTAACTGGATTCAGATGTTAAAACTTTAAAATGCATTGGACTCCTACACTTATTACTTTGTAACTGGCAATATGTCAGAGCATCTAAAATTACATGTATTACAAATAATTAGAACTGGATTTCTGCAGTCATAACCAATACATCAACGTGGATGGCAAGATTCATTTATTGAGTTTTGGTCCTGAGGAGAACTTTTTGTCATCTGTTTTTCATATAAATTGGGTGTGATCAAAGATCTTATCATAACCCTCTATTTTGTGCTTAAATGTTTTAAAGTATTAGATGTACTTTACTTAGTCATACGTTAAACACAAGCCCATTAATTTAGGATTCTCACTTGAATCAATTAATTCAAATACACAAACCAACACAGTGGTGATCTTCATTGCTGGCAAATGAAGTTGCTCCTTATGACAGACTGCAAGGGTGGTTCTAGTGAATTTTCTGACAGTTTCCCATATTAATATTATCTTCTCCATCTACTCCTTATAGCTGAGTGTAAGAACATGCTACCATATCATAAATGGTACTGCATTTAGGCCTACAGAACTCTATGCTCTAGCACTATCTGTGAAACATTTAAGCCATTGAGAGAGAAATGGGACAATACATATATGGAATATTACAGCAAATTCGACTTGAGGATGAATACTAGCCAAACTATATTATAATGTCATTGCTGTATGCAGTATTGCAGTATTCATAGCTTATTTGGATAATGTCCGTTACACTTGATTTGGCAAACAGTATTTTTATTTGTAAAATATACATCATAGACTGGCATATAAGTGCTTGTAGAAAAATAGTGTGATTTAAAAATCTGTCAAATCATTATTTATAGTGCACCATTTATTCTATTTTATCTTGTCCTTTGGTAGTGATGTAACAGACCTGACCTGACATGAACAGTTCCAGTCATGCCGTAAGACATACAAAAGCTTAAAAAATAACTTCATCTTTTGCATAAGATGAAATATACAAAGCTGATTGCTGTACCAATAAGTGTTTCTCAGAAATATGTTTACATCTAAATATTGTAATATGTGGAGTTAGATTTTTGCTAGGAAAGCTTTTAAAATTTGGTAAATTGATTCATAATTTAAGGGGATGAAAGTGGTATGGGGTTTAATTCCACATTGTGGACTTGAGGATCTTGGCTGTAAAAACTATGTAAAGGTCATGCTGTGAATTTTATGTATAGTATTAGTGGTGATGCAGCTGGGTTTGACGTGAAGAGGAAATACCTGTAATAAAGTAATACACATTCATTGTAGATTGTGGTCAGAAAAGCCATCAGTTTGAAGGTGAAAGTGGTTGTAGTGATATGTGACTGTTGGGCAGGGATGGGACTAGGTGTTGGGGATTGCTTGGTAAGTAATGCTATAGTAGCTACGAAATGAGAGTTGAATTCTGTTGCATTCTCGAGTGCTTGGGAGAGTGTTTAGGGTTTAGGGTTGAACTTTTGGCCAGGATGTCAGATTTAACTCATGACTGTCCAGAACATTTGATGGCTGTGATTATTATTGTTATGAATTTTGTAAGCTTTTTGTCTTCGTTTATTTGCTTTGTATTCTTCTCATTCTTTTTCCTCTGTCCAGCATTCGCATTCTAGTCTTTTGTGGACAGCCAAATTGTATTATTTGTTTTAGTTTCTTCCTTCTAAGAGGTGCAAGACTATGTAGGAAAGTTGTATTGATTTCATTTTATTCTCTAAGGGGAGGAGTTTTAGGATGCTCCAGTTAATAGATAATAGGACAGTAATGAATACTTCTGGATTAAACTCGGACAGGTTATGTGTTGTTTTAGAAATATGCTGTTTAAGTGGATGTGTGAGATGTCTGGTTGTATAGCTTGGGATATGGTCCCAGAGAGAGCCTGGCATTATTCCTGTGGTGGTTATTTTACTAGGGTCTGAGACTAGGATCCAGTCTAATAAGGAGTGTGATGTCTTGCTATAATGTATGGGGCTATTAATTAGTTGTGTGGAGCCATATAAGTTCATGCTGGATGTAGGGGAGTTAGAGGCTATGTCCAACCGACTGATATTGACATCACCTAGTAGTATTCTTTTCTTGTGGAATTGTTATGGATATCCAGTGTAGGATATCCTCCATTGTAGCTGTATTGTTGCCAGGAGGGGTGAAAAGGACAGTAATGCATATTTGTTTATTTTTCCGGAATGTAATACGAAGCTCTGTTGAATTGAATGTGGGTATTGGTTTGTTGTGGGAGAAATGTGGTAGTCATTGGGAAATATTAAAGCAATACCACAACCATTTCTTTTTATATGGTCATTACAGATGATATTATAGCAGGGGTATAATTTTGGACTATTTTATGCTGGGTTTAAGCCAAGTTTCAGTTATAGTGAGAATAGCACACTTGTGTTGGGCAATCAAGGCATGTAGTTCAGTAGTTTTATTCATTATGCTTCTAATAGTTATGGTGGCAAAAGTTAGATTGCAGAGTGGGGACTTGACAATTTTGGGGATAGAATAATGTGTGGAAGGAAATTGTCTTGATGTTGCCTATGATAGGTGGGGCCAGTGTTATGGTGAATGTCTCGTGCTTGGAGGATTTTAGTGTATTATTGATTCTTGTTTTTTGGAGTGTATTTTCCATTTAATTTTATTTTAATTTAAGTTGAAATGGAGTTAATCTATATTTGACGTAAAGGTGAAGGGCATCTCTAAATAGGTTAGATACAATGTGTAGAGAGTTTAGGTAAGAAATATGGATAGGTGGTTAGGACAGGGTTGGAGAGATGCTGAGAGCTATTACTGAGTCATGCTAGGATGAGATATATCTCAGTAGGAGGAGAAGAATAGAGGATAAGCTGAAGAGAAGTATGATTAAGTTAAGGGAACTGTATTTTATTGATAGCAAGTAGTGCGTAAGTAGGAACCAAGACAGAAGAAGATGTTCCTGGGCTCCAGTGGAGTCTAAAAGCTGGCAGCAGGTAAGAGGAAAGAAAGTATTTTCTATGAAGGAAGACAGTTAATTTGTCCTAGTATCTTCTCTTAGGTTCTGAAATGTAAGACATAGAGGGGTTTGAAAGGATTATGAGCATGTGGTTAAGATAAGAAGTAGTGAGAGTTCATTTTGGGAAAGCAGAAGCTGAAATGCAGAATAATAAATAGGCACTGTTTGGGAGGGATCTGAGTATAAATGGATACAGTACAAAGTAGTATGCAAGGGAGAAAGGCTGTTGAGAATGATGCTTAATGCAAGATAGAAGTTGGGAATTAGGGAAATAGAAATAGGTGTTTTTATATGATAGTAGTAAAGTTGTTTGGGGAGGGTTAAGGAATGGGTGTCACTAGTGAAAGGTGTATCTGGAAAGTAGAATGGTAGAGTAAGAGGGGGGGGGGTTCGGAATAGCTGGTACAGAGCAATTAACAAGGAAGCACAAAGTAGACCAGGTTTTTTTTATTTACTGAATGCAGAAACCAGGAAGCTAGGAAGATTAAATAACTGGCATACGCAGTGTAATTTATTGGTTAAGAGAAAAGACACTGACCAACTTAGCAAGTCGCCCTTAGAGTTCAAAGACTACATTTTTGGGGGGAATGTCACAGCCACTTTCTGCCATATGGCAGGCATGCATTTGACTAGTTAAAGTTATTACAAAACAGTGATATTTATGTTAAACTTGCTTGCGTTGCACAATGATTATATTCTCTGCAAAAACTTTCACAGAGGTGGGCCTTGTGGCAAAGCTCCTGTGGTTTTGATGATGTTTTATGAATGTAGTGAATACAGACTCTGAAAAGAAAGAAAAGTGAAAAAAAAATCTACTAAACTCTAGCATTATATGGAGGCAATACATTTAATACTTATTGCTACATATGGAGGAAGGACCATGGTGAGTCAGAGCAAGAGAATATGGGGTATTGTAAGAGTGGAGAAAATGTAAGAAAGTTTATAAATGTAAGGTCAAAATATATTTAGCAGGAGGTGTACTGATAGAGAATCATAATCACACAGTGTATAGAGCTGTACAGAGCAAATTATCATAGCATAACAACACTGATAAGCAGAATATAAAACCATCTCTTAGTAAACATTCATTGAATTAACTAGTACATAAAAAGTACCAACTCCTTAGCTCAGTGCTTTCTGGAATTCATAAACTCCAATGCCCTAGATCAACTTATCCACAACCCCACCAGGGACAACAATATCCTAGACCTAGTCATTACCAACATGAGTGACTGGTGTTCCACACCTGAAGTCAACTCCTCGTTGGTCCGATCCGACCATAAGCTTATCACCCTTGATATCCACATCCAGCCCCTACCCCCCCCCCCACCCCAATTAAGGAAATCACAGTAAAAAATTTCTCCAAAGCCAGCTTCATGCTTCTTAAGACAGAAGTGGTGAACTTCATGAAACACATGCAGATGGACAATACAGTTACAACTGCTGAATCCTACACAAATGCACTCTATAAGCACTTACACGAGTGCATGGATCATGCTATCCCAAACAGAACCAAGATGCTATCCTCCAAAAAAAGGAAGCCAATCTGGTGGTCCCCTGCCATAAACAAACTGTACAACAGAAGGAAGAAACTTTTGCAAAAGAGAGTAAAATCCCATGAATGGAGGAGCTCCCTGGTCAGCCTCAGTAAGAAGCTGAGATCCCTTATAAGATCCTCCAAAGCTAGCTACGAAAACAAAATCGCAACTAAATCCAAGGCAACCAGAAAGCATTCTATAGCTATGTCAAAAATCTAGATGGCAACACCCAGATCTGTTCTGAGTTACAGCACAAAGGCATGAAAATTACAGAACCAACTGATATTGCCAACATCCTGGCAGATCGGTTCAGTGCTAACTTTACCCCCCCTCTCACCCCCTAAAGGGCCCATATCTATACAGGAAGAATGCAGAGTCCCTGTAATTACAACTATGCAAGTAAAAGCTGCACTCTCTAAAGCCAAAAACACAGCATCCATGGAACCGGACAACATCCCAGGCTGCGTTTTACACAAACTTCAGAATGAACTGGCTCCCCACTTAAGCACCATGTTCAATAATAGCCTCACATCAGGCTTTGTGCCCACTGAATGGTGCACAGCAACAGTTATCCCACTCCACAAAGGGGGAGCCACCACTGATCCCAGGAACTATCGACCTATTAGCCTGACGAGCCTGGTCTGCAAGGCCATGGAACGTATCATCATGAAACTCATAAACAAAGACATTGGTAACCTCCAAACTCTGGATCCCACCCAGTTCAGGTTTGTGAAAGGCAGATCATGCCTCCTGAACCTGATTGACTTCTTTGAGGCAGTCACCAAAGCCGTGGATCAGGGTAAGGTGGTTCACACAGCCTATCTTGACCTTGCCAATGCTTTCGACACCATCCCCCATTCCGGAATTATAGCTAAACTCACTAAACTAGGTATAAATCCCTATGTCACAAGATGGGTCACCAACTGGCTCACTGACAGAACCCACACTGTAAAAGTTGCAGACTCCAAATCTGACCTCAAGACAGTGACAAGTGGAGTGCCACAGGGTTCCATCCTGGGACCTCTCCTGTTTGGTATCTACTTCTCTGAAGTACAGGCTAACACAGAAGGCCTCTGGCTGATGAAGTTCACAGATGACTGCAAACTAGGAGCTATAGTCAAGTCCCCAAATGATGTGGACATCCTACAGAAGGACCCCACTGAGACAGATGCCTGGTGTCAGAGCCATGGCCTCAAGATCAGTGCCAAAAAGGGCAGTGTCATCCCCTTTGGTAAAAACTCTGTACCCATGAACTACCACATAGGCAGATATACTTAACACTGACTGTGTGATAAGAGACCTTGGGACCCAGGTGGACAGTAGTCTCTCCTTTGATAGTCACATCACCACAGTAGTCAGGAAGTCCTTCTACATGGCACACCTCATCATAAAAGGGTTCTCATCCAGGAAAAAAGAGGTCATTGTTCCCCTCTACTCGTCACTCATTAGACCCATTATAGAGTACAATGCCCCTTTTGGAATGTACCTGACAAGACATCTGCAGCAGCTGGAAAGGCCACAGAAGTACCTCACAAAGAGGTTACTGGCCTCAAACAAATTCCCTACACTGACTGCCTCAAAAAACTCCAGCTTTACTCCGTACCATATCGCCTACTCTGAGGTGATCTCTCCCTAACATATAAAGCTATGTCAAACCCAGAGCTGTTGGACATGCTACACCTAAAGAAATCCCAATCCCTCCAAGCTACATGCTCTAGGGACCTAAACCTTGTCACCACAATAAACAGGACATGCTGGAGGGATAGATTCCTGTCCCAGAGACTTCCTATACTCTGGAACAAGCTACCCATCTATGTCAAGCAAAGTTCTTCATTAGCACTCTTCAAGAAAAATCTTGATGAGTGGATGGGAAATAGGAAATACACCCCGGGGATCACTTCTGTGTCTCTGCTGGACAGTGGCACAGGAAAATAACTTTCTTGGGTGGTGTAAGCTATGGTACCTTGCTGGCTAGGCTTACTTAGACCCTTGGGCCGATAGTCTAGTATCTACCTATGAACCTATGAACCTATGAGAGTTATATATACCAAAACACCAGCTACTGAAATGACATACATACTTGTTGAAGAGCACAGATTCAACATACATAAAGCTTACCTGAGCAGAATAAAATTGATACAAATACAACACACTATCAAGGTCTTTTCATTGTTCTACACAGTCTTAAAACCAATAGAAATGTAATAACACATGACACATACCTACACTGTAAAGGAAGAGGGTGACAGAGAAGATGTGGAGACCAAAGTGAGAGAAGATTTAAAAATACATTCTACTGCAATGACCTTCCCACCTTCAGGTCAATTCTTATGGAGAGCATTTAGTTTATAGCCAGTGCCACGGTGGTATCCATGGTAAATTATATCGAATAATACTAAATCTCATTATTTTATCCAAAGCACTCTGTTTAACAATGAAGATGCTGTTAATAAACACACTGTGAGCTTTCTATCTGAAATTTTAGAAAGTGTACCACATTTTGCCTATTTGTCCTACATTTTGAGAGACAGTGTTCCACATTTGGGAGATGGGAGGTTCATAGCTATGGTTGGGAGGGACTGTTGGGTGGAGAAAACCATAGCTTTCATGTAGTTTTAAATAACAATGATTTTCTTTTCAGGTTGGTTTAGTTTATTTCAATGTTTAAGCTGTTTACCTTATAGACACAAGGTATAAAGTTTGATTCTTACGTTTGGAGGAAAATTCGTTAGACTTAAAATGACCCACAAAGACAACTAGCATAGTATTCACTTATAAACCTGTTAATATTCACATGGAAAAAAATATCACTGAACTAACACTGTATTATTTCAGTGCAGTTCCTGTGTTCCCTGGCCAAAATGACAGATGAAGACCAGTTTATATGGAGCACTAAGGTTATTGCATAGAGAATGGCATGTGTGTTAAAATATCCTTGGAGAGAGGGTGGTATTTTATGAAAGCTTCTCATACTTTTGCTCACCTCCCCCATCAGAGTTTGAATCCACTGACAATGTAATCTTAGTAATGTCTCAGCTCTACTACACTTAATTACACCAATGACTCATATGTGCACAGAAAACAAAAGAAAAAAGACTTAAAAGAAATAAAACTGCAACTTAGTACCAGCTATTTCAGTATTAAAATTCAGCCTTTTATTCTTTCAGACCGTCATAGGCTCTAAAATTTCCTTGAATTTAACCTTAGGCTTAGTCCTCAAGTTCTGGACAATTTCTTATATTTAACTACTATGAAAACATTTTTTGGCATGTCTCTGATGTCCCAAAAAGTAGATATTAATTATTTTCACAACATCCTCTGCTATAATACTTAATCATTGGGGGTGGGGATGCCCTGGAGTGCTTTGATGAAATACAGTCTCAAGTCATCACAAAATGTAATGAGACATTTTCAATTGCTTAAAGTTAATTAAAATAATGAATAATGAAATGCTTCTAGGCCACTGTATTCTTAAAAAAATGTTTTTATAGTTAGCCATACTACAGTTGCTGCTGTATGGCAATTGTATTTGGTAAAGTTAATTACTGCCTGGTCTATCACCTTGTTATTTTAGGGGTGACCTAAGGAAGACTTTTAAGTAATACATTAATTAAGTAATAAGTGGATTTGAAAGGAATCAAACTCTGTATTGTGGACTTCATACGGCATCTCATTAATACCTCAAAGCCTTACACCCCTCCCCCAACACACTCAGAAAAACACACCCACACCCACACACATACACACACACACACACACACATACACACACCATAAAGCACTAAGAAATTTAAATTAATATGAAAAAATATATACATATATATATATATATATATATATATATATATATATATATATATATATATATATATGGATCTAGGACATCTGATGGAATGATCAAAGTCCAAATCCTAACCACCGAACACACTTTAGCGCTTTCATTAAAGTGTGTTACTAAAAAAAAAAAAAAAGAGGCCTGCACCCCCCACACCCTCCTACTTTAATATTCTCCCTCCAAGACCGCACTACAGTGGGGAAAAGGGAATTTTATATATATGTATATATATATATATATATATATATATATGTATATATCTTAAGTGCATGTGAAATATCATGTTCTATAACTGTTGAAAATGGAACAGGATAAAAATATATATTAAAGAGCTTACATATCTGTATGTTGCAAAGAATGAAGTTATAAAGCCTTTACCAAGCCAAAGACAGATTGCACTGTTTATTTTTCATGCTGCAGGGCTAGTCTGTCAGGACAGAATCTTCAGTACCATGACCCCCATATCCGAACCTTTAACAATAGTTTGAATTAAGCTGTGTCCAAGCTGTAAACCAGTTTGCTGTTCCTGTTCTAATTTACACTTTTGGGATGTTTGATGAGCCCTGAAAGGTATTGGATGAGTTGGACAGTAAAACAAGAAAAATGTCTGACACTTATCAAGTGATGTATAAAAATCAGTGTATACCAAAATGATATAGTCCTTGTTCTGATGGAGGTTTGGGGCTTCTCGATAAATAGATCGCATGTATAGATCTGCAATTGTAGGACTGCATACATGTCTATTGACCTCATCCGATCCAAATAAAGCAAAAGCTTTGACCCAAATCTAAGATGACTTCCTTGCTTAGTTTAGCAGAAGTGTATCGGTATCAAGCAGGAATGGAAACCAAACCAGAAGTAGACAAAAATCAAGCAGCAACTGAACGTGCCAAAAAACAAAAAAAAATATAAGGAGAAGGATCAGATTAGAAGGCAAGAAATATAGAAAAGGCACAGATATAGTTGCAAGTACAGAAAACTTCTGTTACAACCTCATGTCAATGAGGATCTGACACAAGAATGGTTAAGGAGAGGTGAATTTAAGCAGCCCAGGATAGCGGACTATGTACACGTGGGTTTAAAAAGTCCATTGAACATGTGGAAGAAACAGACAAATGCAGGTTCTGTAAAACAGAACTGGAAATGGTCACAGATCGTTTTGCTGGGTGTGATACATTAACGGCAGAGATACTGTATACTTAAAAGCATAAAAATGTGGCAAGACTGGTGCATTGGGGATTGTGCAAACATTGCAATATTGAAATAGTTGAGAAGCATTGGAAACATGAGCCACAAAATATTATAGATAGTTCATAGTTTAGTACTAAGCTAACTGCCCTTGCGAGCCATTTTAAGCCTAGCCAATTATCCCTTGTGAGACTCAAAACCAAACCCTTGTTGCTTGTAAGACAAACACCTTAGCCATTAAGCCACCCTCCCATAATCAGATCATAATGAAGTTTATATCAAATGGGGTCACCCATTACCAACAGTTCAAAAAACAGATGCAAGAAATCCAGATGTAGTAGTCTATGAAAAGAAGGCAAATGTAGCATTGATCATTGAAATTGCTAAACCCAGGGATTACAGTGTGTTATGTACAGAGAGACACAAAGTCATTAAAATACCAGAATTTGCAGGCAGAAAAGAGTGCAATGTGGAAGAAGGATACCCAGATAGTTTCATTAGTGGTGGGAGCAATGGGTCTCATAAAAAAATAATTTACAGTCTTATTTAGATATGCTACCGATACATGTAACTCTGTATGAATTGCAGAAGGAGTCAATTCTGGGCACATTGAGGGTACTGTGAAGAGAACTTTTGACATCAAAGATTAAAACAATATTAATTTCACAATCTTTAACCATACTTTGACTTAGGAATGGGTTTCACTCCTGTCATGATATTAGAAACCCAAAAGACTTTGAGAAATGAAGCCATGACAAATCATGGCCCTGCCCTCTTCGTCTAGGTAACACTTCCTTGAAATCTCTGGTCTTCACCAAGATTTCTGCATGAAGAGTATGCCTTAATATGAGATATTGTGTCCCTGAAGTGAGACATGAGAAAATTAAGCCTTATCACTTTTCTCCTCTGACCCCCCTCCCCCACAAGCTCCAGGAGGTACAAAGGCCATAGTCAGGGCTTTATCCCTTGGTGCCAATAGAGCTGGGAAATAATTTTAATTATTGAAGAAATATATAAAATAAGTAGTCATATATATGCAGCTGAAGGGTCTAAGCCTATATCCCCTCCTGAACTGAAATGAATTAAGTCAAACCTTAAGAAAACAACTATCAAATCTGTGTGTAAATATGCACAGATCTTCCTGTTGAAGGAACAGCTCTTCCCATACAGACTTTGAATTTTGTGTTGTTTGGCCAGTATAGATTATTACCTTATGTCAGGGATGTATCCACATGGTAAGCTTTTATTTAAAATAAGTAAATTGATAAACATAATCAAAAGGGATTTAATTATCATCAATTCTGAGGGAAAGTATCACATATGTTGTATGGACCATTGGAAAATGAGCTTTCTTGTCAGATTCTTTATCATGCCTGCAGTTATGTAAGTGGTCACTGGTTGCCTGTCTAGCACTTTGAAATAGCTATTTAGTTAAATTCACAAAAACAGCAGAAAAAAAATGCAAATGGTAACCAATAAAAGAAAAAGCGGTTTGGGCACACCATAAAACAGCTCACAGTTAATTTATTGCAGTAAAATTCCACACAAGCGCTTTTGCCCTGGCACAATGCAGGGCTTTATCAAGTGAATAAAACACATACAATTACAGGCATTTAAATGCCCTGTTTCTCAAAAAAGGCACCAAAATGTCTTAAAGGTATATAAACTCAATCAATACATCTATATAAATACAGCTTTGCCAGCAGATGAAAACGAATGTAGCCCACACCACAGTTTAGTCCAATGCTCGAGACCCAGTTCAGCACAAACACGTTTAATGAAAACAGATAATCCACAACCATGAACGCTTTTGTTAAAACCAACAACACATTGCGTTTTCGTTCCCAATAGACTTCATCAGAAAAGACCAGTGCATCCAAAAATATGCTTGTATATATACCCTCCAATTAATCTTAATTACATTCAATTAATCATTCATGTTTAAACTTAAAGCAGAATTACCAAGTACCAAACACCAAACCACAATAAATCCATTCATTTACAACAAATTCATTCATAAAAAATGCAGTAAAATTAACTTGTTTTAATTAAAAAATAAATATATTAAATATAAGTGCAATTAATTTAAATATCATGTAAATAAAAACATATTATAATAAATATTAATATAGAAATATATATATTTTAAAATTGCATCATTAAAAACTGTATAGTTTAATTTAAAACAGCACAATTTGTTCAAATCATGTAGAGAATGCATAAGGAAAGTGAATACCTTGTTAATAATGTTGAAATTCAAACTCCATGTTATTATTAGTATATCAGAATTACACTTTATGATATAAATATGTGACTCATTATTTCTTGATATAAAAATAAAAATAAAGATAAAAAAGGATTAAAACCTCATCTAGGGAGAGAATTCAGAGTACAAAATTCATTATACATACTTATCTATGGATAGTACAAAGGGGGCCTCTAGTGGCAAAAGCTGGTACATTTCCTATAACTTTGCTGCTCTTAATTTCAACAAGGGTAATATGGTGATATTGTCATTTAACCCTGGATATTTGTCCGCATTTAATGCTATTTGCCACCATAGTTCCCTATATTCTATTCTGGTTTCCCAGGGTCCCCCCCGAATATCCATTTGTATATGTTCTATTATTAAAAACTTAAATTTAGACTCCTTACAAACTTTACTATGTTTATATAGAGCATTGCTCTCTTTCTTGACAGAAATTTCATAGTAATGTTCATATACACGTTTTCTCAAGGCCCTTTCGGTTTTCCCGACATAGAAAGCCTCACATTTTTCACAAAAAGCAAGATATACTATCCCTTGTGTATCACAATTATAATATTCAGGGCTAGTGATCATTTTATTTCTACTTGTTATATAATGTCCTTCACCATTTAGTATATAACAACATTGAGTGCAGTGCCCGCACTTATAAGTGCCCTTCTTATTGTTATTTTTATTACTAACCTTTTTCTTGCTTTCCAAAATATTCCCCACATTTCTAGAATTCCTATAAATTATTGTTTTGGGGATATTCGATATGTTGTCTATATCCGAAAGGGCCACAAACCTCTCCCATTCTTTAAAAAGTATTTTGCTTATTTCCCTATTTATACCATTGTATTCCAATACTAATGCTTGACTGTGTTCGTCAGTCCTTTAGTTATTAAAATTCAAAGGTCCTACCGGGGAATTTGTAGCTCTGTTACTCTGTCCTTTGTTTATAGGTCGAAATCTATCTGTTCTTCCCTCACTCACTTCCTTTCTTATTTGTCCCACAAACTCCTTGGGGTAGCCTCTTTCCCAAAACAATTTTTCCAAAAAATCACATTCATTGTTAAAATCTTCCTCCAAACTTGTCATCCGGCTACCCCGGACAAATTGTCCTTTCACAATACTTTTTTTGCAATGTTTGGGATGTCCACTAGTATAATGTAGAAAGGAGTTACAATAAGTGGGTTTCCTGTATACTTTGGATTGATAACGTCCGTCCTTTTTGTAAAACTCCACATCCAAATATATCAAACTACTTTCTGACACAGAATGCGTAAAGCTAAGAAAATTGGAGGTGGAGTTCAAATATTCTAAGAAACCCATTAACTTCTCTCTACCAGCAGTCCAGAGAATGACTATATCATCCAAAAACCTTCTGTACAAACTCCAACATTCTTTGTAAATGGAATTAAGGATATGTTTTTCCTCCCATGATGCCAAAATTATATTAGCATATGTGGGGGCACATGCCGCCCCCATAGCCACTCCCTGGATTTGCTGAAAGAACTCCCCTTTAAAGTAAATGAAATTGTTACTTAGGACCATGTCCATGAGCCAAGTACATGCTACCTTATCATTCCTATTCATATCTTCATATGCAAATATGATGTCTTCTAATATAATTTTCCCCTCATCATGAGGTATTGAGGAAAATAAATCTACAATATCAATTGTTAAAAATAGCATGTTGTCATGCCATGCACATTCATTTAAATCATTTAATAACTCCCAAGAATCCTTCAAGATACTGTTTCTATTAGTCCATATCGGTTTCAATTTTAAATCCACATATTTAGCCAGAGTTTGGGTTTTAGACCCCTCGGCTAATACTATGGGTCTTAAAGGGGGGGTCAGAGGGGTTCTTGTGGATTTTTGGGATCCCAAAAATGATTGGGATCCTAGGTTTATCTACTTTCAAGAATCCATAACTACTAGGACTAATTAACCCCTCCTGTAGCATATCATGTAAAGCTGTATCAATTCTATGATAGGCTATGTTTATCTCATTCTTAGAGACTATACTATACCTATTTTCATTCCATAATTGGGTGTACATTTTACTATCATACAAAATATAGTCAATAAACATAAATAAAATAGCTATTTAGTTAAATTCACAAAAACAGCAGAAAAAAAATGCAAATGGTAACCAATAAAAGAAAAAGCGGTTTGGGCACACCAGGAAACAGCTCACAGTTAATTTATTGCAGTAAAATTCCACACAAGCGCTTTTGCCCTAGCACAATGCAGGGCTTTATCAAGTGAATAAAACACATACAATTACAGGCATTTAAATGCCCTGTTTCTCAAAAAAGGCACCAAAATGTCTTAAAGGTATATAAACTCAATCAATACATCTATATAAATAAAAATGTAAATGTTCGTTTGTTCAAAATCTTAAATCTCCGAAAGTTCTTCACCAATTGCTTTGAAATTTTCACACAATGTTGCATTCGAATACGCGCGTGTTTTTATATACCTACTATGGATTCTATATATTTGTATACAAATATGCAGTTTTATATGTTTTTGTTATAACTTTCTTTCTTCTTTTTCAGTGCAATCGATCTGCTTTAGTCCATCCAAATAATGCCTCGCAGAAGATCAAACTTAGGTCGTCGTACTCGCGGAGCGGAAGCATTGTGACGAGTAATTGCAAATAAAACTGAGGAAGAACGGGCATCAGTGAACAAGCGAAACAGACAAAGAATGGCTCAAATATGTGCCGAGGAAGCAGCAGAGCGACGTGCAGCCAGACTTGAGGATGCACGGTTGCGAGCACGGCGATTGCGTTCTGCAGCTTCAGATCTGCTTCATTCTCAACACAATGAATGCAACAGGCTGAGAGTGGCTGAAAGACGTCAATGAGAAACAGCAGATCAGCATCAAACACGACTCCGTGCTCATCAATCATGCGATTACAATCGCCTTGCATTCCGGTACAACCCAGCTGATGATTATAGTTTGAGCCGGCATGTTCTCATCAGCGCTATGACTGAAGTGTGTCCTTATTGCAAGGCTCTGAAATTTAATGGAGAAATGAAAGGAATGTGTTGCGCCGCCTGAAAAATTAAACTGCCTCAACTTGGAGAACTGCTAGAGCCATTAAAAACTTTGCTTGCCTGATATACTGCCGAATCAAAGCATTTCCTATCTAACATCAGGAAATACAACTCATGCTTCCAAATGACGTTGTTCGGCGCAGAAACCGTAACAGCTCAATTCATGCCAACTTTCAAAGTGAAAGGACAAATTTATCATAAAGCTGGCTTCCTGCTTCCGTTCCCAGATGGTCAACATAAATTCCTACAAATGTATTTCATCGGTGATGGCAATGATGAATTGAATGCACGCTGCGGAATTTCTACTAGCATACAAAGGTCCATCGTTTCTCAACTGCAAGAGATTCTTCACGAAAAAAACAATTTAGTGTGTTTGTTCAAAACAGCAATTGACATGATGCCATCTGATACACACAAGATTGTTATTCATGCTGACAAAATGCCTGCTGGAGAACATGTGCGAAGATTCAATGCTCCAACTATAGACGAAGTGGCAATTGTTATAGTCGGAGATCAATTCCAACCTAGAGATATTGTTCTTCATCGGAGAAACGATCAATTGACAACAGTTGCAGACACTCATCGATGCTACGATGCCCTGCAATATCCAATCATTTTTTGGGATGGTGGCGATGGATATCACTTCAACGTTATGATGATAAATCCAGTCAGTGGTGAAGAAACAAATATGAAATGCAGTGCAATGAACTATTATTCATACCAATTAATGATTCGAGAGAATGAAGACAATCACATTTTGAAATGCCATCAACTGTTTCACCAATACATCGTAGATATGTATGCAAAAATCGAAACAGAACGTTTGATAGTCATCCGTTTGAATCAGACCAAGCTTCGCTCTGAAGAATATGTTCATTTGCGAGATGCAGTTGTAAATGATGGTAATACAACTAATGTTGGAAGACTAACAATTTTGCCATCTTCATATACAGGCGATCCTCGTCATATGCATGTCTACGCTCAAGATGCAATTGTGTATGTTCGTCACTATGGGCATCCAGAACTATTCATTACATTCACATGCAATCCAGCTTGGGATGATATACAACAGCTCTTACTTCCTGGGCAATCGCCAGTGGATAGGCATGACATCACAGAACGTGTTTTCAGACAGAAGCTGAAATCGCTGATGGATTTCATGGTAAAACATGAAGTGTTTGGCTCTGTGCACTGCTGGATGTACTCAGTGGAATGGCAAAAGAGAGGATTACCACACGAACATATACTAATCTGGCTCTATAACAAAATCACTTCATATGAAATTGATGATGTAATATGCGTTGAAATATCCGATGCCGACGTCGATAAGGATTTGCATGAAGTTGTGACGAAAAATATGATACATGGACCTTGCGGTACACTGAATCCAAATTCACCATGCATGATAGACGGAAAATGCTCTAAGCGATATCCTCGAGCATTAGTATCCAACACAGTTACAGGAAACGATGGATATCCTTTATACAGAAGAAGATCAGCAGAAGATAGCGGTAAATTAGCAACCATACAAATGTGAAACGATGACATCGAAGTAGATAACCGGTGGGTTGTTCCATATTCGCCTTTGCTATCAAAAACATACAAAGCGCACATACATGTGGAATACTGTAACTCCGTAAAATCGATCAAATGCATTTGTAAGTACGTGAATAAAGGCAGCAACATGGCAGTTTTTGGCGTGCAACCGGAAAGAAGTGATAGGAATGCGGTCATACGTATCGATGAAATCGCACAGTATCAGGCTGGAAGATACGTAAGCAGCAATGAAGCTGTATGGCGAATTCTTTCATTTCCCATACATGAACGAAGTCCAGCTGTTGTTCACTTAGCAGTACATCTAGAAAATGGACAATGCGTTTATTTCACAGCTGCAAATGTGCAACAAATATCCCTGAATTCACTGGCTGCAACGTTAAGTGCTTTCTTCATGTTATGTCAAAATGACGCGTTTGCGAAAACACTGCTGTATTCGGAAGTGCCTACGTATTACACATGGAATGCGAGTAGAAAATCATTTGAACGATGCAAACGAGGAGAGCGAGTCGACGGACAACCTGGCATATTCAAAGAAACTACAATAGGCAGACTATACACCGTGCATCCCAATCAAGATGAATGCTTCTTTCTTCGCATGCTGTTGGTAAATGTGCCCGGTCCAATGTCTTTCCAGCAATTGAGAATTGTCAACGGCATTACACATGCCACTTTCCACAGTGCATGTCAAGCTCTGAATCTATTGGAGAATGACCAACACTGGGATGTATCATTAATGACGCGTGCAATACGTCACATCCAAATCAAATTTGTGCATTGTTTGCAATCATTTTGACCGCCTGTTCTCCTTCATCTCCAACAGAGTTATGGGAAAAATATAAATTGCACATGGCTGAAGATATTTTCCATCGAATATGCAAGGAAAATTCAAATATGAACATGGATTTCACAGCAGAAATCTACAACAAAGCGTTGATAATGATTGAAGATTTGTGCTTAGAAATCGCGAACAAAGTTCTCAATCAATTGGGAATGCCATCACCGAATTGATCTGCTGCTGCTTCGTTTGATGTAGAATTGCGTCGTGAACAAAATTACAACACGGGTGATCTTTTGTCGTATGCGCAATCAAATATTCATAATCTAATGCTTGAGCAAAAAGGCATTTAGGATCAAATAATGCAAACTGTCAATAACGGGGTTGGAGAAGTCTTCTTCTTAGATGCGCCAGGAGGAACTGGTAAAACGTTCCTAATTACATTGATTCTGGCAGCAATTCGATCCCAAAATGGCATAGCCTTAGCTCTTGTGTCATCCGGAATAGCTGCGACATTGCTACCAGGTGGAAGAATTTCTCATTCCACTTTGAAATTGCCATCGAACATGCAATTCATTGAAACTCCCACGTGCAACATTTCCAAAGCATCCGGCATGGGAAAAGTATTGCAGAAATGCAAACTTATTGTTTGGGATGAATGCACAATGGCACACAAAAAATCTCTCGAGGCTCTTGAGCAATCATTGCAAGATTTGCATGGAAACATCAGACCATTTGGGAATGCATTAATATTGCTTGCAGGAGATTTCAGGCAAACATTACCTGTACTTCCTCAATCGACACCAGCGGACAAAATAAATGCTTGCCTGAAATACTCTATTTTGTGGCGACACTTAAAGCCATTAAAATTAACTACAAATATGTGTGTCCAGCTGCAAAACGATCGATCAGCTGAGATATTCTCACATCAATTGCTGGAAATTGGGAACGGAAAGGTGCCGGTTGATCTGACCTCAGGACGAATTTCATTGCCTCATAACTTCTGCAATTTAGTGACGTCAAAAGAAGAATTGGTTGAAAAGGTATTTCCCAATATTCAAACCAATTATAAGAATCATGATTGGCTGACTGAATGAGCTATTCTTGCTGCCAAGAACAAAGACGTCTACGAACTTAACAATATTATTCAGTCTAACATTCAAAGCGAGGCAGTCACATACAAGTCCGTCAACACTGTTGTGGAAGCAGATGAAGCGGTTAATTATCCAACAGAATTTTTGAATTCACTCAATCTGCCAGGGATGCCACTGCACGTACTGCAATTGAAAATCGGCATGCCAATTATCATGTTGCGAAATATCAACCAGCCAAAGCTTTGCAACGGCACGCGGCTTGTAGTAAAAAAATTAATGAGCAACGTCATAGAAGCAACAATCTTGACAGGACCTTTCAAAGGTGAAGATGTCCTCATTCCTCACATTCCTATGATTCCAACGGATATGCCATTTCAATTTAAGAGATTGCAATTCCCAATTCGATTGGCGTTTGCAATCATCATCAACAAAGCTCAGGGCTAATCTTTAGAATTGTGCGGTTTAGATCTACACACGGATTGCTTCTCACATGGACAATTATATGTTGCGTGTTCTAGAGTCAGCAAACCAGACAATCTCTATATCTGCACAGACAATGGAACAACAAAAAATATTGTAT
>NC_056739.1:1893444663-1893457952 GCF_019279795.1 Protopterus annectens | reverse complement strand
CTTCCTGTCATGTGCAACAGATGTTTTACCTGCACGGGGACATACTGCCATATGTACAGTCTTGTACCTGTACTGCATCCAAACCAAAGGCTCTGTGTGTTGTACCCAGCCATGTCATGTGTACCACCCACTACACATACTGGTGTCCACTGTAGAAGGCCTGCTGTCACCACTACACCCATCAGTCATGTGACACATGGACAAACACAACACAATCAGAACAGATAATGATGACAATACAACAAATTACAGCTATGATGCATCATGGCTACACAGCTACACCTTCCAAGATATTAGCATTTCATTTTACTGCTGACAACATGCTACACAGCATTCCATTGCTACTCTGTTGTACAGTCACCCTGTGCATCAGCACCATGTTAGCCTGTCCCTGCATCAATGTTACAGATGTCAGGGAGTGGCACAGGTATCATCATATGCATGGGGTGAGTTGTTGGTTTGCCAGAGGCCTAGGCTGAGCCATAAAATTGACAATGTGTGTGTGTGTGTGTGTGTGTGTGTGTGTGTGTGTGTGTGTGTGTGTGTGTGTGTGTGTGTGTGTGTGAGGGGACTGAGTACTGTTATGGGCCAATGGTGATGTGTGTGCAGGTATGTGGTTGCCCTAGGTTTGTTGTTTATGTGTGTGTGTCTGCATGCACACAGTTTGACGATGTGGCTGCCCTATATGGGGATTTGTGAGATAGCTGCAGACTGTACCTGGCAGGGTTTGCAGTTCACCATCTCCGGCCACGGACACGGGACCTGTGCCTGGCAGGGGTTCTACAGGCAGTATTGGGTACAAAGCCAGATCGAGTACTGTCTCCCCGAGGTTGACAGATGTCCACTGGATCCAGATCCCAACTGGGACTGGCCAGGGCCATGTGCACATGGTCTGCTATGATGGTCTGTGTACAGCACCCCCCACAGTGCTGGGGCTGGTACTGCCACTATGGGAGCGGCTGTGACTGGTGGGATGTCCACTGTGACCTCCAGCTGCAGGTGTTGCTGGCATATGTCCAAGTGGCCATTGCAACCGTCCAGCCCTGTCCTGATGCATGGACATGACATTGTGGATGAGATCCAATGTCTCACCGCACCATCTATCCATGACCTTGGTGTAATTACGGATGGCAACTACTAGGTCACGGATGCTGTCAGTTGCAGAGGTGTGATGAGCCCTCTGCACCCTTAGACCCTGCCTGGTGTACCGTTCCATTCGTGCCTGTGCCTCCATAACAGCCTGGAACATGTGTGTGGTTGATATAGATGTGGCACGTCTGCCAGGGGCATGATGACCAGCAGTGCTCCGACAAGCACCCCTGAACATCTGCCTATGTGATACCTTGCCAAACATCTGGCTATGGCTGCTGTGTCCTGACACATGTGCCATAGAAACCACACTGTCCTGGCCAATGCCAAACATAGACTGTCCCTCTGCTGAGGCCAACAATGATGAAGTATATAGAGGCAATGTGACTGTGTGCGTGGATGGGGTGGATACATGTGGGATGTCAATTGGTGGCCCAGCAGCAGCCCCTGATGACCCTGCCTTTGCCTCAACACACCTAACCTCATTGTCCCTGTCTGTATCAGTGCCATCAGATTCCCTGCGGGAGGGACCTAGCCCCACCTCGCCACCTATGAGGGGAAAACAGGGAACAGACTGTAAGACCTGTACATCACTACTAAACAGTACATACACACACACACACACACACACACACACACACACACACACACACACACACACACACACACACACGTGTGTGTGCAGACATGACCACACACACAGACATACACACATACAGTCAACATATATGGCAACCCATACACTCCATCAGACAGCACCAACACCCCCATAACACACACAATAGCAGGTGATGGTGCATTACAGTATCACACACAAACCTGTAATTACACACGTCAGCATGCAGAACATGTGGTGCTCAACAGCATGCAGTGCAACTGTAGTCAATCCCCGTTACCAGCATTATATATGGCTGTGATGCATGGCTTCTGTTAGTAGGTGATGGCCCTCCCCCTGGAACACACTGCACCCATGTCCACAGCATTGCTATGCATCTGTTCAGCACCCTTGCATGTACTGTGCACCATACCTAACAGGTGTACACACCATTGCAGGATGTGTATCAGTGTGTGTTAAATAAATTTGTTAGAGTCAGACTGTAAAAATCATTGAGTTATTCAAAAACAATGTCAATCAATAACAAACAATAATGCAGGAAAACTCAAGTATCTTAAAGCTCTAATGTACATTAGGAGGCAAAAAACCATACACAAAGTTTGTATAGAATTTTGACTGCTTTATTGACAGAAGACACCATTTTTATATATGTCATTATCAGTTTTGCCCACCTCACTGGCGTGGTCAGTGACAGGGTCTTTACATCATAGTAACTCATAAAAAAGTGCTGACATTGTGTTTTTCAAAAAGTCTTTTTCCCATGAGAATGTTACAGCCTTGCAAACACCTGGTCAGTCACGATGACCTCCTGAGGATGTAGCCAATTTAAGGTTCTCTGATTAGTTTGAATACAATAGATGTATGTCTTCTTTAATGCCTCTCTTTGTCTTTCTAGTTCCCAGCTGCGCACTATCAGAGATAGTGCGCTAAAACTCTCTCCTGGTGGAGGCAGGAAGAGGACACATGCGAACAGATTTATTATTTTCTAACTTTGCAAAATAATCTTTACTTGAAAGACATGAGCCAGGCTGTGTTTGCAAGCTGCCAAGGTCAAATTTCTGATTACACTGCAGCTTGTGCTTCAAGCAATAATATGCAGGTTTATTTCTACTATTATTCTAGTAAGACAGAATTAAATGCATTATATACTACTTTTCAAACTTTGTTCTCTATTATGGATTTAAGTACATTTATTCCTAACTAAAGCACACATTTCTCTATATATTTGACCATACAACTTATATGTGTTTGAATGTTTAAATACACATTTTCCTAAGCAGCACACATTGTAAATATATTTTTCTAGGCAGCATGTATGTAAATACATTTTCTAAGCAGCATGTATGTAAATATATTTTCTAAGCAGCATGTATAGATTTTTCTAACATTCTCCCTCCTGTTAATGCATTTAATGCTATTTGAAACATAAACAGTATTATTTCATTTCTTAGCCTTTTCCTTTCAAGGACTCTCAGCTAAGTAAGTCATTTGTTTTATATTTTAGATAGACTTTCACTTGGTATCAACAAATTCAATTCTATATTTTGGTACATAGTTTCAGTCACTGATACATCAACTAAGTCTTTAACTAATTTTTTCACACAGGGTATCCCGCAGCAGACACATGCTCCAATTATGAGCAGTACCACACAAATTGCAATCAGAATGTTTATAAGGACCGACCCCCACCCCCCAAACAGATTCTGGAAAAAGTTTGTCAGTGGGTTTGGGCCTGGTTCCGCCATTGCTGACACCTGCTGTATTACCTCCAGGTGATCATTAATTTCATGCTGGTTGTCTGGAATGTACGCACAGCATTTTTCTTTGATAAGCGCCATTACCACCTCTCACGCTAGGGTGAAGTCGAAACCATTCGGTTCTGTAATACAACTGTTCTCATTGCATTCATTTCATCAGTCACAAGTTCAAGAGCGGAAAAAGTCGCATTGCTCATTACTTCGAGGAGTTTTGACAATTTTCTCAGTTCCCAAATTGATTTGACTGCTCCGTAGGTTGGGAATATCCCAGCCCAGGATATAACACTGTCACCCAAGTCCATATGGGTCAATTTTTCTTTGTCCTTCACAGACGAATGATCCTTTCAGCTTGCTTCAATCTTACCCACTGGATTAGTAGGTTTTCTGACTGTATTTTCGGCTTGCTGAGCTACGTTTCTCACATTACGTATTTTACCCAGGGGCAATTTTGCAGTATGTCTTATGGCTGGAACCAGATAACCCAAAAAACAACTGCCGGACCAATTCTCAGGTAACCATTTATAGGCCTTTTTTCCACAAACAAAATAACAGTTTTCTACTTTTGTACTGATGTGGGTTAACCCTGAATGAAACATTTTTTTATCTATAACAGATAATTGTCTATATATTTTAGGAGTTTTTTGCACATTTCTCAATGTTGTTTTCATTAAGCTTAAGTATGAACCATAATTCGTGCTACAACTAGTACCTTGGTCTATAGGTTTTATATAACATTTGTAAGACACAGTTATGTTACAGTTACTCCAACCAACCTGGAGTGTATCATTTTTAACAAAACAAACAATTCCTTTCTGAGTAACAGGCAAATATAATGCCACTTTGTCTTGTGATCTCACAGTGCCTGTGTCAAATAACAGGTTTTTCCAAGTTTCATTTATTCCCAAGGGGACAGCAGACATCAAAAGTCCTCCATATGCTGTGGGTATTGCAGTACAAACCCAGCAATTTGAAACGTTCATAGTCTCTACATAAACTCGTTTTATAGCCAGGTATGTGTTAAAGTTTGGGTGCCAGTCTATAGCCAGTCCTTCATCACGTTTTATTAATTTCACATCTGTAGTTATATGCAAGAAAAACCATAACAACAAAAGGTTACTACAAACATAGTTATTAAGTGTATGATCAGTAGGCCAGTGAACCAATGTCTCTGGGGTTGTTTCACATTTTTATTCATTCTGCCTCTGGCCATCCTGTTCCTGTGGTATGTCCAAACTAAATTTTTTAACAGGTTTGCAGTGGGTTAAATGAACCCAAGATGATCTCTCAGCAATTTTCACTGCAGTGGGTGTTGCCAATAGTACCTGGTACGGACCTTCCCACTTTGGACTCGCCCAGTTCTTTTTCTTTATGATTTTCAGCCAAATTCAGGACCCCGGGGTCAGCACGGCCTCTGGTTTTGCTTCTTGTTTATCTGAAAAAGAGTTTAACTGCAAAACAGTCTTATTTGTTAATAACTTCTTCATATAACTAGCTAATGAGCCATCGGCCTCCAGCTCTGCAGGCATGAGGGCCTTCCATTGTGGCACACAATATGCCCTTCCAAACACTATCTCAAAAGGGGTCAAGCCCTTTACATTTGGGACAGTTCTCATGCTCAGCAGTGCTAAAGGCAGACAGCAAATCCAAGTTTTCTGAGTCTCACTCATTAATTTTTTCAACTTGTTTTTCAAGATTCCATTGTACCTTTCCACCAGCCCTGCTGACTGAGGGTGATAAGCACAATGGTTTTTCAAAGAAATCCCAAAAAATCTCCCAAGCTGTTGAACTGTCTGGTTTACAAAATGTGTTCCATTGTCACTATAAATTTTTTTCGGTATGCCAAATCTAGGAATAATTTCTTTTACTAGGGCTTTTGCTACTGTTGCTGCATCCGGATTTCTAGTTGGAAAAGCTTTTACCCATTTTGAAAACATATCTATGATCACTAAACAGTATTTTTCCCTTCACATTTATTCAGTTCTATGAAATCCATACAAATAGTATGGAGCGGGTAGGAGTGGTGTTGGAAGCTCCTAAACTTTGGTTTAAATGCTCCCTGTGCATGATGCTTGCTACAATATGACATGTTGCGCAATTTTTTTGTGTAGAATTCGCAAATCCATATGTTTGGAATGTTTTGTTAACTAACTGTACCATCCCCCCTGTTGAGACATGGCTCTGCCCATGACTCAACAAAGCTGCATATTTAAATAAATTAGATGGCAATATGGGCTTTTTTTCTTTGGAGATGTACAGTCCCTCTTTAAGGATTGCTCCTCGTTTTATTTACTTTTGCTTTTCTGCTTTTGTAGCTAATGTCTGCATTGTTTTTAACATGTCTAAATCAAGAGTCTTAGAAGGTTGTAGTTCTTTATTTAAAAGCACAGTTTTTGGGTCTGAGGCAGCTTGCTTTGCAGCTGCATCAGCCCGAGCATTCTCTTTTGAAATTCTATCTTGTTGTTTGGTATGGGCTGCACATTTACAGATAGCTATTCTAGTGGGTAACTGAATAGAATCTAGCAGGTTCAAAATCAATTGTGCATGATTAATCGGCTTGCCAGTAGATGTTATTATTCCCCTGTTTTTCCATTGTTGTGCAAAGACATGCACTGTGGAGAAAGCATACTGACTGTCAGTATATATGTTAACACATTTGTCTTTTGCCAGAGTGCAAGCACGTGTCAAAGCTATCAATTTTGCTGCTTGAGTTGACAGGTTATGTTGCAGGGGTTGTGCTTTTATGATTTCGTCATCAGTTACTACTGCATAACCCACTAGGTTTTTTCCTGTAGGACCTCGTCTACAGGACCCATCTACAAAAAATGTCACCTCTGCGTCAGCTAAAGGTACATCAGTAAGATCTTGTCTGGGTGTGGTTATTTGTTTCACTTCCTGTAGGCAGCTGTGCGGTGTGCCATCCACAGGAATCGGAAGTAATGTCGATGGATTTAATGTTGTACAACGTTCAATTGTCATATGGGGTTGACTTAATAGTATGGTCATGCAAGAAAGATGTCTGGCAGGGGATAAAAATGCTATTTTTTCTTGCAATAAAATTATTGCAACTGCATGAGGTACTCTCAACGTGAGAGGATGAAATAATACCACTGAGGCTGAAGCTTGCACTGCCATAGCTGCTGCGACTACTGCTTGTACGCAGGGTGGTAATGATCGTGCCACCGGATCTAACTGTGATGAATAGTAAGCTATGGGGCGTTGCTTGCCGCCATGTTGTTGCGTCAGTACTGACGTCATATATCCCTGCCTACAATTTACAGTTTGGAAAAATCTTTTATGGTAATTCGGAAGCCCTAAAACTAATGATGAAGCTATCAGTTGTTTTAGTCTACAAAAGGCTGCTTCTGCTTCTGGAGTCCAGTGCAGTATTTCTTGTGCTGCCATTGGTGTTTTAAATATTAAATCAGCCAATGGAGCCGTTTTTAAAGCATAATTCGGTATCCAACTTCGACAAAAATTAGTCGTTCCCAAGAAGGACATCATTTCCTTTTTGGTAGTTGGTCTAGGTGCTTGTAAGATAGCTGTTTTCCGATCTTCATCTAATGTTCTACCTTCTTTGGATATCACATATCCCAGGTATTTAACCTGTTCTTTCCAAAGTTGCAATTTATGTTTGTTCACTTTATGCCCCTGCTCCGCTAAGAATTTCAACAATGCTATTGTATTTTTCCTACACTGCTGCTGGGTAGGGGCTGCAAGCAGGATGTCATTTACATAAAGTAGTACTTGGCTGCCCTCTGGTGGAGAAAACCCTGCCAGGTTGCTAGCCATCTCTTGTGCGAATATTGTTGGACTTTCACTATATCCCTGTGGTAGTCGAGTGTACGTATACCTTTTGCCCTGAAATGTAAATGCAAACCAATGCTGGCTGTCAGGGTGGATAGGTATTGAAAAAAATGCATTGCTAATATCTACCACGGTGAAGTATTTTTGTTGCGGTTTCAAATCGTTTAATAAGGTATGTGGGTCTGGCACCGTAGGTGCTCTTGGTATTACCGCATCATTTACAGCTTGCAAATCTTGTACCATCCGCCATTCCCCGTTTGCTTTTTTTACAGGAAATAGAGGAGTATTACATGGTGAATCTAAAGATTCCACCAGTATCCTTTTCTTAAGTAATGCCATTATGATAGGTTTGATTCCCTGTTCCGCATCCTTACTCAAAGGATATTGTCTTTTTTTTGGTCTAAAGGCTGATTTTGGTGTAATAACTACTGGCCCTGCTGTTCGAATAAGTCCTACATCTGATTTTTCTGTTGACCAAAGAACATTTGGTATTTTACTCAAAGCTTTTTCTTCTTCTTCTATCAAGAACGCCAGTCAGCTGTTTTCACTCTGTTGTAAGTGTACAGCTACGTGCTGTGTTAACCAATTCAGTTTTTGTTTTTGTACTCCTAAGTCCGATAATTCTGAGTCAGTTAGTCTCTCCCATCCTGTCACTTTGTCACCCAAGTCTACCCACCTAACATTCTTGTTTTTGGTTAGGCTAACATGTGGTAGTTTATTGGATTTGTACAATTCCAAAAACTCCTGAGGTAACGAACAACTCACTACACTGTTGCCCTCAGTGTCCCAGTATAGGGTCCGTAGTACCAGTCTATTTGCAGGATTCCTTAACAACTTTTGTTCGTATTTTTTATCAGGTCCTGGTGTGCTACAATAATATAGGGTACAATGTAATAAATGTTGCTGGTCAACATCGAGGGGAGGCACCTTGCTGGTGGCTACATTCATCAGTTCCTTGGTTACTGCCCCTGGACCGGTTGTAACCAGATCCTGGCTGTACCAATAATAAGCCTCACCTTCCGACCGTACTACAAAAGTATCAGTTTGTCTCTGTGCTTTCATACCGTTCATGGTAGGGACTACTGCTATGCCAAAAAGTTGCATAAGATTTCTTCCTAATAAGTTCATGGGGCATTTGGCAGAAAGTACTATTTTACTTCTTTGGGTCATGCCCGAGACAGGGTCAGTTATTGCTATATCATGGGAAAGAGGTTCCCTGTACAGCTGTCCGTTTGCTGCTTTCACTAATATGTAATCAGGTGACTCAGAATGTTCCGGTAACTTTGAAGGATGTATCAAAGTTCGTGATGCTCCTGAATCACACAAAAATTTGACTTCTCTTCTTTCCACCAGAAGTGTAACTTCCGGTTTCGTGTCTGCTAAATAGAGCTCTAAGCTCAGTAATGCCAGATCTAAAACTTCACTCTCCCCAACTTCTACATCCGGTTGCATGTCATTTATTTCTTTTAAGGTATTTACATCATTCCCCTGCTCATTAGTCTCTCCTGGTGACTGCTGAGCAGCATAACTGTCATATAGTCAATCCTCATCTTTCTTATCCTTTTTTTTCGCAGGTGCCTTGCTCCTGCAATCCCTTGCCAAATGTCCCTTCTTACCGCAATTGAAGCATTCACCTTTTTTCTTTCTGCTCTCATAAATTTCTGAGTTTCTGTCAGAGCGTTTATTACCCTGAGTATTTTGCTTACCCTTTTTGGCTGCTTGTACTACAAAAACTTTCGCACCGTCTTCAGCTGTGAAGACCTGCGTTTTCTTTTTCTTTTTACTGTTAAAATGTTTTTCGGCATGTCTAGCATACTCTAAGAAGGCTTGAAGCCTACTTGTTCGATGATCTATCATGTGCTTCGTGATGAAGCTATTGATAGGGGCAATACAACCTTTCAAAAATGCATTCTTTAATTGTTGTTCATATGAGCTATCATTCTTTTGATTTTCAGGAACAGGCATGCCACTATGGTTATTAAAACATTCTAATAATCTACCATAGTATGCATTCACTGTTTCATTATCTCATTGTATGCATTGATTAATGCAAGTCCAGTCTGCCCTAGGTTTCCATTTTTTAGTAATGCGGTCTGTAAGACCCTTCAATCTAGTATTTAGTTTTGCGTCATTATGTGGGAGTGGCCTGTGTTGCGCGTCACGGGCATTCCAGGCGCCACAAATCATGTGCCAGTCTGGACCTAAAATTTGTCTAACTACTCTTTTTACCTCTTTCCCATTTAAGTGGTAACTCAATTTTATACCCTGTAAATCCTGTAGAAATTTCTCAAAGTTAATTTTTGGATGGGGAATTCCTTCTGTAGCTTTTCGGATGTTTTTCGGTGTCCATGGTCTATACACTAAGAGAGTTGAGGCCTGGCCCTCCTGTCCTGCCTGTGGGTTTGGTACTTTTATTAATGGACAGATTTTCTCACTCTCATCTAATAAACTTCCGCTTGGTTGAACATCTATAAGCGTTTGACGTGTTCGGGATCTAGTCCCGATAGGTTCTCTTATAAATGGTTGTTTTAATATCCCTGTTGTCTCTGGGTAACGTGGGGGGGGTTTAGCCCGCCCTCCCGCTTTATATTCTGAGTAAGGCATCGGTGGACGTGGTAGGGGAGGGACCGATGCTACTATTATGTTATTATCCTCTTTGTCTAAAAATAATGCCTTTGCATTTTTATTTTTTTGTTCCCTTCGGTTCACTTCCTCAATCCACCTATGTGCTTGAGGAACACCCAACTGTTGTTGTTTTTTTGCCTGACCTTCTGCGTCAGATTTTAACTGTTTCAAAAGTTTTACTAATGACATTTTATCTAATTTACCATCAAAGTCATACTTGTTAACCCATTTTGAAAAATATCTCACATTATCTGCTCTCTGTAATTGCATATATTTTGCATCTTCTGTTAGGGGCGGGTCACGTGACCCTTTAGTGCATTTATTTCCCATGTCTCTGAAAGAAAAAAAAGAAAGAGAGAGAGAAAAAACAGAACTGTTACGTAACCTTTTCTCTTGTACCACGTGGTATCTTATTCCCCGTATTCACAGTAGTGTCTAGAATGACTGTTTACTTTGCTTTGTTTTATTTCCTGATCTATGACTCAAGATACAATACTTTGACTACCTCTCTCCCTGCTATTACAAACCTTAGCAATAGCACAGTGTAACCTGGTCCCCGATCTAAAACAAAAACAAAGAGAGGAATTCTGCTTACCCGAGCCTCCTGCTTATGTTTGATATGCTTTTTAGGACCCAGTTTTCCGCTTTTCGGCCACAGATCAGACAAGTGGACAGCCTCTTTGGGCACGACAATTCAGTCGGAGGTCTTTCCTTCTTCTGCGCAGATTTCGGTACCACTTATATATTCTGACCTGTAGCTTACCAAGGGAATTCCGGTCCGAAGGACCAAGATGTTAAATAAATTTGTTAGAGTCAGACTGTAAAAATCATTGAGTTATTCAAAAACAATGTCAATCAATAACAAACAATAATGCAGGAAAACTCAAGTATCTTAAAGCTCTAATGTACATTAGGAGGCAAAAAACCATACACAAAGTTTGTATAGAATTTTGACTGCTTTATTGACAGAAGACACCATTTTTATATATGTCATTATCAGTTTTGCCCACCTCACTGGCGTGGTCAGTGACAGGGTCTTTACATCATAGTAACTCATAAAAAAGTGCTGACATTGTGTTTTTCAAAAAGTCTTTTTCCCATGAGAATGTTACAGCCTTGCAAACACCTGGTCAGTCACGATGACCTCCTGAGGATGTAGCCAATTTAAGGTTCTCTGATTAGTTTGAATACAATAGATGTATGTCTTCTTTAATGCCTCTCTTTGTCTTTCTAGTTCCCAGCTGCGCACTATCAGAGATAGTGCGCACAAGGCTACTCTCCTGGTGGAGGCAGGAAAGAGGACACACATGCGAACAGATTTATTATTTTCTAACTTTGCAAAATAATCTTTACTTGAAAGACATGAGCCAGGCTGTGTTTGCAAGCTGCCAAGGTCAAATTTCTGATTACACTGCAGCTTGTGCTTCAAGCAATAATATGCAGGTTTATTTCTACTATTATTCTAGTAAGACAGAATTAAATGCATTATATACTACTTTTCAAACTTTGTTCTCTATTATGGATTTAAGTACATTTATTCCTAACTAAAGCACACATTTCTCTATATATTTGACCATACAACTTATATGTGTTTGAATGTTTAAATACACATTTTCCTAAGCAGCACACATTGTAAATATATTTTTCTAGGCAGCATGTATGTAAATACATTTTCTAAGCAGCATGTATGTAAATATATTTTCTAAGCAGCATGTATAAATTTTTCTAACAGTGTGTCAGCTGGGTTTCTGCTGCTGCTCACAGCTTCTATGTGTTTCTGGACCACATGTGGACATGTGTTTAGTGAATGCTTGATGTGTATTCACAGATGTCATCATTAGTGGTGCATGTATGAGTGATAGACTACCATTAGACCGACCACAGACACAGTGTACTGTATCTATGGTGAGTGTAGAGACCATTATTGACCATTATTGAGCCCTGGCTGATGTTGCCTGTGGTACACATAGGTTCATAGGTGAGTACTGGTCTATTGGTCCTGGGGTCTACATAAGCCTAGCCACAGGGGTTTCCAGTCATGCACCACCCACTAATGTTACTCCCCTGTGTTCCTGTCAGGCTGTGGCACAAACGTACTACCCAGGGTGAATTCCCCATTTCCCATCCAGTTGTCAAGTGTTTTTGTAAAGAGCGCCAAAGAATAGCATTGCCTGACATGAATGGGTAGTCTGTTCCAGAGTGTGGGAATTTCCCAGGACAGGTCCCTATCCCTCCAGTATGTTCTGTGTAATGTGTTGATAAGGTTTAGAACCCTGGAGCATGTGTTTGCAGAGTGAGTGGGATGTCTTTATGTGTAACATATTCAACTGCTCTGTGTATGACATAGCTGTGTATGTTAGCCAGATGTCAGCTGTGCCTGGGCAATATGCACTGGAGTGTAGCCACAGTTGTCTGAGATGGTCTGTGTATTGCATGTGTTTGAGGCTGATAATCCCATTAGTGAGCTGTGTGCTCTATCAGTGAACATGTACAGCATGCATTATGGGTAGGTGTGTTAGATGTGTACATGGCCTACACCTTAGCTATGACATGCACAGTGAATTGCCAAGCATAACCTTAAACCATACTCACCGGCATCCAACCGCTGACTTGCTGGTATCCGAGAGGTACCTACATTGAGATGAGATAGAGTTGATGTCAGTGGCCACAGCTGTGGCACTGCTACAGGGTGGCTGCAATATTACAGTAAAACAACAGCTGAAGTCCACAGTACTACAGATTATGCATTATTGCTTATCAGTACTACACAGCAACAGACTCCACATCTCACATATATATGATCTACCTGTACAGATGCATAAACAACAGTGGTCTACTGATATGACCTGGAACCTTATCTGCATGCTCCGTATCTGGTGTGTGTGTGTAGCACCCACCTCCATGACAGTATATGTCTATAGCTCTTCTGGGCAGGCAGGTGCTACCAGGCTCATGAGCAGCTCCTCCGCTCTGGTGAGGGGGGGTGGATGTTATGCCCCCCCCTGTTGCAAGGTGGTCACCCCGCATGGCAGCGGCACGGAGATGTACATGGCAGTGCAGGTCACTACAATGATGGCGGACCTGTTCATACGTTCGGCTGTGCATCCTCACCTCAGTCACCTTGTGGACCACATCGTTCACATGGTTGTTTGCTCATGCTGGTCCTGGCTTGTCTGTGAGAACAGCAGCTGGTAGTTCTGGATGATGCTGGTGAGTATTACGTCATCCTCAGTGGCACTGTAGGCGGATTCCTTGGGTGCGCCATACTGCCTGAAAGACATAAAGATGGAAATGTGTCTGAGCAACTCATATGGCACGTTTACTATAATACAATACACATATCAGTCTCCCGCCACCATATCAGCTCCAACTTAATGTTCACACAATGTAGGTGATAT